>NW_027448597.1:0-248553 GCF_038048845.1 Mixophyes fleayi
AACGCTTTTTTACACTCCGGTCTCCCTTTCTCTTGGAAACAATGACTTACATCAATTTTTTTACATAATTCTTGTTTCTCATGACATTTCTAACATTGCCCACAATTATCAACTTTCTAAGTCTTTCTGAGCAGGAGAAATCGCAAAACATAGTCATTTCTTCATTGCCGTCCAAAAACAACGCTTTTTTACACTCCGGTCTCCCTTTCTCTTGGAAACAATAACTTACATCTCTTTTACATAATTCTTGTTTCTCATGACATTTCTAACATTGCCCACAATTATCAACTTTCTAAGTCTTTCTGAGCAAGAGAAATCGCAAAACAGTCATTTCTTCATTGCCGTCCAAAAACAACGCTTTTTTACACTCCTGTCTCCCTTTCTCTTGGAAACAATGACTTACATCAATTCTTTTACATAATTCTTGTTTCTCATGACATTTCTTACATTGCCCACAATAATAAACTTTCTAAGTCTTTTTGAGCAGGAGAAATCGCAAAACATAGTCATTTCTTCATTGCCGTCCAAAAACAACGCTTTTTTACACTCCTGTCTCCCTTTCTCTTGGAAACAATGACTTACATCAATTCTTTTACATAATTCTTGTTTCTCATGACATTTCTAACATTGCCCACAATTAACAACTTTCTAAGTCTTTCTGAGCAGGAGAAATCGCAAAACATAGTCATTTCTTCATTGCCGTCCAAAAACAACGCTTTTTTACACTCCGGTCTCCCTTTCTCTTGGAAACAATGACTTACATCAATTCTTTTACATAATTCTTGTTTCTCATGACATTTCTAACATTGCCCACAATTATCAACTTTCTAAGTCTTTCTGAGCAAGAGAAATCGCAAAACAGTCATTTCTTCATTGCCGTCTAAAAACAACGCTTTTTTACACTCCGGTCTCCCTTTCTCTTGGAAACAATGACTTACATCAATTCTTTTACATAATTCTTGTTTCTCATGACATTTCTTACATTGCCCACAATAATCAACTTTCTAAGTCTTTTTGAGCAGGAGAAATCGCAAAACATAGTCATTTCTTCATTGCCGTCCAAAAACAACGCTTTTTTACACTCCTGTCTCCCTTTCTCTTGGAAACAATGACTTACATCAATTCTTTTACATAATTCTTGTTTCTCATGACATTTCTAACATTGCCCACAATTATCAACTTTCTAAGTCTTTCTGAGCAAGAGAAATCGCAAAACAGTCATTTCTTCATTGCCGTCTAAAAACAACGCTTTTTTACACTCCGGTCTCCCTTTCTCTTGGAAACAATGACTTACATCAATTCTTTTACATAATTCTTGTTTCTCATGACATTTCTAACATTTCCCACAATTATCAACTTTCTAAGTCTTTCTGAGCAGGAGAAATCGCAAAACATAGTCATTTCTTCATTGCCGTCCAAAAACAACGCTTTTTTACACTCCGGTCTCCCTTTCTCTTGGAAACAATGACTTACATCAGTTCTTTTACATAATTCTTGTTTCTCATGACATTTCTAACATTGCCCACAATTATCAACTTTCTAAGTCTTTCTGAGCAAGAGAAATCGCAAAACAGTCATTTCTTCATTGCCGTCCAAAAACAAGGCTTTTTTACACTCCGCTCTCCCTTTCTCTTGGAAACAATGACTTACATCAATTCTTTTACATAATTCTTGTTTCTCATGACATTTCTAACATTGCCTACAATTATCAACTTTCTAAGTCTTTCTGAGCAGGAGAAATCGCAAAACAGTCATTTCTTCATTGGCGTCCAAAAACAACGCTTTTTTACACTCCTGTCTCCCTTTCTCTTGGAAACAATAAATTACATCAATTCTTTTACATAATTCTTGTTTCTCATGACATTTCTAACATTTCCCACAATTATCAACTTTCTAAGTCTTTCTGAGCAGGAGAAATCGCAAAACATAGTCATTTCTTCATTGCCGTCCAAAAACAACGCTTTTTTACACTCCTGTCTCCCTTTCTCTTGGAAACAATGACTTACATCAATTCTTTTACATAATTCTTGTTTCTCATGACATTTCTAACATTTCCCACAATTATCAACTTTCTAAGTCTTTCTGAGCAGGAGAAATCGCAAAACATAGTTATTTCTTCATTGCCGTCCAAAAACAACGCTTTTTTACACTCCTGTCTCCCTTTCTCTTGGAAACAATGACTTACATCAATTCTTTTACATAATTCTTGTTTCTCATGACATTTCTAACATTGCCCACAATTATCAACTTTCTAAGTCTTTCTGAGCAAGAGAAATCGCAAAACAGTCATTTCTTCATTGGCGTCCAAAAACAACGCTTTTTTACACTCCGGTCTCCCTTTCTCTTGGAAACAATGACTTACATCAATTTTTTTACATAATTCTTGTTTCTCATGACATTTCTAACATTGCCCACAATTATCAACTTTCTAAGTCTTTCTGAGCAGGAGAAATCGCAAAACATAGTCATTTCTTCATTGCCGTCCAAAAACAACGCTTTTTTACACTCCTGTCTCCCTTTCTCTTGGAAACAATGACTTACATCAATTCTTTTACATAATTCTTGTTTCTCATGACATTTCTAACATTGCCCACAATTATCAACTTTCTAAGTCTTTCTGAGCAAGAGAAATCGCAAAACAGTCATTTCTTCATTGGCGTCCAAAAACAACGCTTTTTTACACTCCAGTCTCCCTTTCTCTTGGAAACAATGACTTACATCAATTTTTTTACATAATTCTTGTTTCTCATGACATTTCTAACATTGCCCACAATTATCAACTTTCTAAGTCTTTCTGAGCAAGAGAAATCGCAAAACAGTCATTTCTTCATTGGCGTCCAAAAACAACGCTTTTTTACACTCCTGTCTCCCTTTCTCTTGGAAACAATGACTTACATCAATTCTTTTACATAATTCTTGTTTCTCATGACATTTCTTACATTGCCCACAATAATCAACTTTCTAAGTCTTTTTGAGCAGGAGAAATCGCAAAACATAGTCATTTCTTCATTGCCGTCCAAAAACAACGCTTTTTTACACTCCTGTCTCCCTTTCTCTTGGAAACAATGACTTACATCAATTCTTTTACATAATTCTTGTTTCTCATGACATTTCTAACATTGCCCACAATTATCAACTTTCTAAGTCTTTATGAGCAAGAGAAATCGCAAAACAGTCATTTCTTCATTGCCGTCTAAAAACAACGCTTTTTTACACTCCGGTCTCCCTTTCTCTTGGAAACAATGACTTACAACAATTCTTTTACATAATTCTTGTTTCTCATGACATTTCTAACATTTCCCACAATTATCAACTTTCTAAGTCTTTCTGAGCAGGAGAAATCGCAAAACATAGTCATTTCTTCATTGCCGTCCAAAAACAACGCTTTTTTACACTCCGGTCTCCCTTTCTCTTGGAAACAATGACTTACATCAGTTCTTTTACATAATTCTTGTTTCTCATGACATTTCTAACATTGCCCACAATTATCAACTTTCTAAGTCTTTCTGAGCAAGAGAAATCGCAAAACAGTCATTTCTTCATTGCCGTCCAAAAACAACGCTTTTTTACACTCCGCTCTCCCTTTCTCTTGGAAACAATGACTTACATCAATTCTTTTACATAATTCTTGTTTCTCATGACATTTCTTACATTGCCCACAATAATCAACTTTCTAAGTCTTTTTGAGCAGGAGAAATCGCAAAACATAGTCATTTCTTTATTGCCGTCCAAAAACAACGCTTTTTTACACTCCTGTCTCCCTTTCTCTTGGAAACAATGACTTACATCAATTCTTTTACATAATTCTTGTTTCTCATGACATTTCTAACATTGCCCACAATTATCAACTTTCTAAGTCTTTCTGAGCAAGAGAAATCGCAAAACAGTCATTTCTTCATTGCCGTCTAAAAACAACGCTTTTTTACACTCCGGTCTCCCTTTCTCTTGGAAACAATGACTTACATCAATTCTTTTACATAATTATTGTTTCTCATGACATTTCTAACATTTCCCACAATTATCAACTTTCTAAGTCTTTCTGAGCAGGAGAAATCGCAAAACATAGTCATTTCTTCATTGATGTCCAAAAACAACGCTTTTTTACACTCCGGTCTCCCTTTCTCTTGGAAACAATGACTTACATCAGTGCTTTTACATAATTCTTGTTTCTCATGACATTTCTAACATTGCCCACAATTATCAACTTTCTAAGTCTTTCTGAGCAAGAGAAATCGCAAAACAGTCATTTCTTCATTGCCGTCCAAAAACAACGCTTTTTTACACTCCGCTCTCCCTTTCTCTTGGAAACAATGACTTACATCAATTCTTTTACATAATTCTTGTTTCTCATGACATTTCTAACATTGCCCACAATTATCAACTTTCTAAGTCTTTCTGAGCAGGAGAAATCGCAAAACAGTCATTTCTTCATTGGCGTCCAAAAACAACGCTTTTTTACACTCCTGTCTCCCTTTCTCTTGGAAACAATGACTTACATCAATTCTTTTACATAATTCTTGTTTCTCATGACATTTCTAACATTTCCCACAATTATCAACTTTCTAAGTCTTTCTGAGCAGGAGAAATCGCAAAACATAGTCATTTCTTCATTGCCGTCCAAAAACAACGCTTTTTTACACTCCTGTCTCCCTTTCTCTTGGAAACAATGACTTACATCAATTCTTTTACATAATTCTTGTTTCTCATGACATTTCTAACATTTCCCACAATTATCAACTTTCTAAGTCTTTCTGAGCAGGAGAAATCGCAAAACATAGTCATTTCTTCATTGCCGTCCAAAAACAACGCTTTTTTACACTCCTGTCTCCCTTTCTCTTGGAAACAATGACTTACATCAATTCTTTTACATAATTCTTGTTTCTCATGACATTTCTAACATTGCCCACAATTATCAACTTTCTAAGTCTTTCTGAGCAAGAGAAATCGCAAAACAGTCATTTCTTCATTGGCGTCCAAAAACAACCCTTTTTTACACTCCGGTCTCCCTTTCTCTTGGAAACAATGACTTACATCAATTTTTTTACATAATTCTTGTTTCTCATGACATTTCTAACATTGCCCACAATTATCAACTTTCTAAGTCTTTCTGAGCAGGAGAAATCGCAAAACATAGTCATTTCTTCATTGCCGTCCAAAAACAACGCTTTTTTACACTCCGGTCTCCCTTTCTCTTGGAAACAATAACTTACATCTCTTTTACATAATTCTTGTTTCTCATGACATTTCTAACATTGCCCACAATTATCAACTTTCTAAGTCTTTCTGAGCAAGAGAAATCGCAAAACAGTCATTTCTTCATTGCCGTCCAAAAACAACGCTTTTTTACACTCCTGTCTCCCTTTCTCTTGGAAACAATGACTTACATCAATTCTTTTACATAATTCTTGTTTCTCATGACATTTCTTACATTGCCCACAATAATAAACTTTCTAAGTCTTTTTGAGCAGGAGAAATCGCAAAACATAGTCATTTCTTCATTGCCGTCCAAAAACAACGCTTTTTTACACTCCTGTCTCCCTTTCTCTTGGAAACAATGACTTACATCAATTCTTTTACATAATTCTTGTTTCTCATGACATTTCTAACATTGCCCACAATTAACAACTTTCTAAGTCTTTCTGAGCAGGAGAAATCGCAAAACATAGTCATTTCTTCATTGCCGTCCAAAAACAACGCTTTTTTACACTCCGGTCTCCCTTTCTCTTGGAAACAATGACTTACATCAGTTCTTTTACATAATTCTTGTTTCTCATGACATTTCTAACATTGCCCACAATTATCAACTTTCTAAGTCTTTCTGAGCAAGAGAAATCGCAAAACAGTCATTTCTTCATTGCCGTCTAAAAACAACGCTTTTTTACACTCCGGTCTCCCTTTCTCTTGGAAACAATGACTTACATCAATTCATTTACATAATTCTTGTTTCTCATGACATTTCTAACATTTCCCACAATTATCAACTTTCTAAGTCTTTCTGAGCAGGAGAAATCGCAAAACATAGTCATTTCTTCATTGCCGTCCAAAAACAACGCTTTTTTACACTCCGGTCTCCCTTTCTCTTGGAAACAATGACTTACATCAGTTCTTTTACATAATTCTTGTTTCTCATGACATTTCTAACATTGCCCACAATTATCAACTTTCTAAGTCTTTCTGAGCAAGAGAAATCGCAAAACAGTCATTTCTTCATTGCCGTCCAAAAACAACGCTTTTTTACACTCCGCTCTCCCTTTCTCTTGGAAACAATGACTTACATCAATTCTTTTACATAATTCTTGTTTCTCATGACATTTCTAACATTGCCCACAATTATCAACTTTCTAAGTCTTTCTGAGCAGGAGAAATCGCAAAACAGTCATTTCTTCATTGGCGTCCAAAAACAACGCTTTTTTACACTCCTGTCTCCCTTTCTCTTGGAAACAATGACTTACATCAATTCTTTTACATAATTCTTGTTTCTCATGACATTTCTAACATTTCCCACAATTATCAACTTTCTAAATCTTTCTGAGCAGGAGAAATCGCAAAACATAGTCATTTCTTCATTGCCGTCCAAAAACAACGCTTTTTTACACTCCTGTCTCCCTTTCTCTTGGAAACAATGACTTACATCAATTCTTTTACATAATTCTTGTTTCTCATGACATTTCTAACATTTCCCACAATTATCAACTTTCTAAGTCTTTCTGAGCAGGAGAAATCGCAAAACATAGTCATTTCTTCATTGCCGTCCAAAAACAACGCTTTTTTACACTCCTGTCTCCCTTTCTCTTGGAAACAATGACTTACATCAATTCTTTTACATAATTCTTGTTTCTCATGACATTTCTAACATTGCCCACAATTATCAACTTTCTAAGTCTTTCTGAGCAAGAGAAATCGCAAAACAGTCATTTCTTCATTGCCGTCCAAAAACAACGCTTTTTTACACTCCGGTCTCCCTTTCTCTTGGAAACAATGACTTACATCAATTTTTTTACATAATTCTTGTTTCTCATGACATTTCTAACATTGCCCACAATTATCAACTTTCTAAGTCTTTCTGAGCAGGAGAAATCGCAAAACAGTCATTTCTTCATTGCCGTCCAAAAACAACGCTTTTTTACACTCCGGTCTCCCTTTCTCTTGGAAACAATGACTTACATCAATTTTTTTACATAATTCTTGTTTCTCATGACATTTCTAACATTGCCCACAATTATCAACTTTCTAAGTCTTTCTGAGCAGGAGAAATCGCAAAACAGTCATTTCTTCATTGCCGTCCAAAAACAACGCTTTTTTACACTCCTGTCTCCCTTTCTCTTGGAAACAATGACTTACATCAATTCTTTTACATAATTCTTGTTTCTCATGACATTTCTTACATTGCCCACAATAATCAACTTTCTAAGTCTTTTTGAGCAGGAGAAATCGCAAAACATAGTCATTTCTTCATTGCCGTCCAAAAACAACGCTTTTTTACACTCCTGTCTCCCTTTCTCTTGGAAACAATGACTTACATCAATTCTTTTACATAATTCTTGTTTCTCATGACATTTCTAACATTGCCCACAATTATCAACTTTCTAAGTCTTTCTGAGCAAGAGAAATCGCAAAACAGTCATTTCTTCATTGCCGTCCAAAAACAACGCTTTTTTACACTCCGATCTCCCTTTCTCTTGGAAACAATGACTTACATCAATTCTTTTACATAATTCTTGTTTCTCATGACATTTCTAACATTGCCCACAATAATCAACTTTCTAAGTCTTTTTGAGCAGGAGAAATCGCAAAACATAGTCATTTCTTCATTGCCGTCCAAAAACAACGCTTTTTTACACTCCTGTCTCCCTTTCTCTTGGAAACAATGACTTACATCAATTCTTTTACATAATTCTTGTTTCTCATGACATTTCTAACATTGCCCACAATTATCAACTTTCTAAGTCTTTCTGAGCAAGAGAAATCGCAAAACAGTCATTTCTTCATTGCCGTCTAAAAACAACGCTTTTTTACACTCCGGTCTCCCTTTCTCTTGGAAACAATGACTTACATCAATTCTTTTACATAATTCTTGTTTCTCATGACATTTCTAACATTTCCCACAATTATCAACTTTCTAAGTCTTTCTGAGCAGGAGAAATCGCAAAACATAGTCATTTCTTCATTGCCGTCCAAAAACAACGCTTTTTTACACTCCTGTCTCCCTTTCTCATGGAAACAATGACTTACATCAATTCTTTTACATAATTCTTGTTTCTCATGACATTTCTAACATTGCCCACAATTATCAACTTTCTAAGTTTTTCTGAGCAAGAGAAATCGCAAAACAGTCATTTCTTCATTGCCGTCCAAAAACAACGCTTTTTTACACTCCGGTCTCCCTTTCTCTTGGAAACAATGACTTACATCAATTCTTTTACATAATTCTTGTTTCTCATGACATTTCTAACATTGCCCACAATTATCAACTTTCTAAGTCTTTCTGAGCAGGAGAAATCGCAAAACAGTCATTTCTTCATTGGCGTCCAAAAACAACGCTTTTTTACACTCCTTTCTCCCTTTCTCTTGGAAACAATGACTTACATCAATTCTTTTACATAATTCTTGTTTCTCATGACATTTCTTACATTGCCCACAATTATCATCTTTCTAAGTCTTTCTGAGCAGGAGAAATCGCAAAACATAGTCATTTCTTCATTGCCGTCCAAAAACAACGCTTTTTTACACTCCGCTCTCCCTTTCTCTTGGAAACAATGACTTACATCAATTCTTTTACATAATTCTTGTTTCTCATGACATTTCTAACATTGCCCACAATTATCAACTTTCTAAGTCTTTCTGAGCAGGAGAAATCGCAAAACAGTCATTTCTTCATTGCCGTCCAAAAACAACGCTTTTTTACACTCCTGTCTCCCTTTCTCTTGGAAACAATGACTTACATCAATTCTTTTACATAATTCTTGTTTCTCATGACATTTCTTACATTGCCCACAATAATCAACTTTCTAAGTCTTTTTGAGCAGGAGAAATCGCAAAACATAGTCATTTCTTCATTGCCGTCCAAAAACAACGCTTTTTTACACTCCTGTCTCCCTTTCTCTTGGAAACAATGACTTACATCAATTCTTTTACATAATTCTTGTTTCTCATGACATTTCTAACATTGCCCACAATTATCAACTTTCTAAGTCTTTCTGAGCAAGAGAAATCGCAAAACAGTCATTTCTTCATTGCCGTCTAAAAACAACGCTTTTTTACACTCCGCTCTCCCTTTCTCTTGGAAACAATGACTTACATCAATTCTTTTACATAATTCTTGTTTCTCATGACATTTCTAACATTTCCCACAATTATCAACTTTCTAAGTCTTTCTGAGCAGGAGAAATCGCAAAACATAGTCATTTCTTCATTGCCGTCCAAAAACAACGCTTTTTTACACTCCGGTCTCCCTTTCTCTTGGAAACAATGACTTACATCAGTTCTTTTACATAATTCTTGTTTCTCATGACATTTCTAACATTTCCCACAATTAACAACTTTCTAAGTCTTTCTGAGCAGGAGAAATCGCAAAACATAGTCATTTCTTCATTGACGTCCAAAAACAACGCTTTTTTACACTCCGGTCTCCCTTTCTCTTGGAAACAATGACTTACATCAATTCTTTTACATAATTCTTGTTTCTCATGACATTTCTAACATTGCCCACAATTATCAACTTTCTAAGTCTTTCTGAGCAAGAGAAATCGCAAAACAGTCATTTCTTCATTGCCGTCCAAAAACAACGCTTTTTTACACTCCGATCTCCCTTTCTCTTGGAAACAATGACTTACATCAATTCTTTTACATAATTCTTGTTTCTCATGACATTTCTAACATTGCCCACAATAATCAACTTTCTAAGTCTTTTTGAGCAGGAGAAATCGCAAAACATAGTCATTTCTTCATTGCCGTCCAAAAACAACGCTTTTTTACACTCCTGTCTCCCTTTCTCTTGGAAACAATGACTTACATCAATTCTTTTACATAATTCTTGTTTCTCATGACATTTCTAACATTGCCCACAATTATCAACTTTCTAAGTCTTTCTGAGCAAGAGAAATCGCAAAACAGTCATTTCTTCATTGCCGTCTAAAAACAACGCTTTTTTACACTCCGGTCTCCCTTTCTCTTGGAAACAATGACTTACATCAATTCTTTTACATAATTCTTGTTTCTCATGACATTTCTAACATTTCCCACAATTATCAACTTTCTAAGTCTTTCTGAGCAGGAGAAATCGCAAAACATAGTCATTTCTTCATTGCCGTCCAAAAACAACGCTTTTTTACACTCCGGTCTCCCTTTCTCTTGGAAACAATGACTTACATCAATTCTTTTACATAATTCTTGTTTCTCATGACATTTCTAACATTGCCCACAATTATCAACTTTCTAAGTCTTTCTGAGCAGGAGAAATCGCAAAACATAGTCATTTCTTCATTGCCGTCCAAAAACAACGCTTTTTTACACTCCTGTCTCCCTTTCTCTTGGAAACAATGACTTACATCAATTCTTTTACATAATTCTTGTTTCTCATGACATTTCTAACATTTCCCACAATTATCAACTTTCTAAGTCTTTCTGAGCAGGAGAAATCGCAAAACATAGTCATTTCTTCATTGCCGCCCAAAAACAACGCTTTTTTACACTCCTGTCTCCCTTTCTCTTGGAAACAATGACTTACATCAATTCTTTTACATAATTCTTGTTTCTCATGACATTTCTAACATTTCCCACAATTATCAACTTTCTAAGTCTTTCTGAGCAGGAGAAATCGCAAAACATAGTCATTTCTTCATTGCCGTCCAAAAACAACGCTTTTTTACACTCCTGTCTCCCTTTCTCTTGGAAACAATGACTTACATCAATTCTTTTACATAATTCTTGTTTCTCATGACATTTCTAACATTGCCCACAATTATCAACTTTCTAAGTCTTTCTGAGCAAGAGAAATCGCAAAACAGTCATTTCTTCATTGGCGTCCAAAAACAACGCTTTTTTACACTCCGGTCTCCCTTTCTCTTGGAAACAATGACTTACATCAATTTTTTTACATAATTCTTGTTTCTCATGACATTTCTAACATTGCCCACAATTATCAACTTTCTAAGTCTTTCTGAGCAGGAGAAATCGCAAAACATAGTCATTTCTTCATTGCCGTCCAAAAACAACGCTTTTTTACACTCCTGTCTCCCTTTCTCTTGGAAACAATGACTTACATCAATTCTTTTACATAATTCTTGTTTCTCATGACATTTCTAACATTGCCCACAATTATCAACTTTCTAAGTCTTTCTGAGCAGGAGAAATCGCAAAACAGTCATTTCTTCATTGCCGTCCAAAAACAACGCTTTTTTTACACTCCGGTCTCCCTTTCTCTTGGAAACAATGACTTACATCAATTTTTTTACATAATTCTTGTTTCTCATGACATTTCTAACATTGCCCACAATTATCAACTTTCTAAGTCTTTCTGAGCAGGAGAAATCGCAAAACAGTCATTTCTTCATTGCCGTCCAAAAACAAGGCTTTTTTACACTCCGGTCTCCCTTTCTCTTGGAAACAATGACTTACATCAATTCTTTTACATAATTCTTGTTTCTCATGACATTTCTAACATTTCCCACAATTATCAACTTTCTAAGTCTTTCTGAGCAGGAGAAATCGCAAAACATAGTCATTTCTTCATTGCCGCCCAAAAACAACGCTTTTTTACACTCCTGTCTCCCTTTCTCTTGGAAACAATGACTTACATCAATTCTTTTACATAATTCTTGTTTCTCATGACATTTCTAACATTTCCCACAATTATCAACTTTCTAAGTCTTTCTGAGCAGGAGAAATCGCAAAACATAGTCATTTCTTCATTGCCGTCCAAAAACAACGCTTTTTTACACTCCTGTCTCCCTTTCTCTTGGAAACAATGACTTACATCAATTCTTTTACATAATTCTTGTTTCTCATGACATTTCTAACATTGCCCACAATTATCAACTTTCTAAGTCTTTCTGAGCAAGAGAAATCGCAAAACAGTCATTTCTTCATTGGCGTCCAAAAACAACGCTTTTTTACACTCCGGTCTCCCTTTCTCTTGGAAACAATGACTTACATCAATTTTTTTACATAATTCTTGTTTCTCATGACATTTCTAACATTGCCCACAATTATCAACTTTCTAAGTCTTTCTGAGCAGGAGAAATCGCAAAACAGTCATTTCTTCATTGCCGTCCAAAAACAACGCTTTTTTTACACTCCGGTCTCCCTTTCTCTTGGAAACAATGACTTACATCAATTTTTTTACATAATTCTTGTTTCTCATGACATTTCTAACATTGCCCACAATTATCAACTTTCTAAGTCTTTCTGAGCAGGAGAAATCGCAAAACAGTCATTTCTTCATTGCCGTCCAAAAACAAGGCTTTTTTACACTCCGGTCTCCCTTTCTCTTGGAAACAATGACTTACATCAATTCTTTTACATAATTCTTGTTTCTCATGACAGTTCTAACATTGCCCACAATTATCAACTTTCTAAGTCTTTCTGAGCAGGAGAAATCGCAAAACATAGTCATTTCTTCATTGCCGTCCAAAAACAACGCTTTTTTACACTCCTGTCTCCCTTTTTCTTGGAAACAATGACTTACATCAATTCTTTTACATAATTCTTGTTTCTCATGACATTTCTAACATTGCCCACAATTATCAACTTTCTAAGTCTTTCTGAGCAAGAGACATCGCAAAATAGTCATTTCTTCATTGCCGTCCAAAAACAACGCTTTTTTACACTCCGGTCTCCCTTTCTCTTGGAAACAATGACTTACATCAATTCTTTTACATAATTCTTGTTTCTCATGACATTTCTAACATTGCCCACAATTATCAACTTTCTAAGTCTTTCTGAGCAGGAGAAATCGCAAAACAGTCATTTCTTCATTGCCGTCCAAAAACAACGCTTTTTTTACACTCCGGTCTCCCTTTCTCTTGGAAACAATGACTTACATCAATTTTTTTACATAATTCTTGTTTCTCATGACATTTCTAACATTGCCCACAATTATCAACTTTCTAAGTCTTTCTGAGCAGGAGAAATCGCAAAACATAGTCATTTCTTCATTGCCGTCCAAAAACAACGCTTTTTTACACTCCGGTCTCCCTTTCTCTTGGAAACAATGACTTACATCAATTATTTTACATAATTCTTGTTTCTCATGACATTTCTTACATTGCCCACAATTATCAACTTTCTAAGTCTTTCTGAGCAGGAGAAATCGCAAAACATAGTCATTTCTTCATTGCCGTCCAAAAACAACGCTTTTTTACACTCCGGTCTCCCTTTCTCTTGGAAACAATGACTTACATCAGTTCTTTTACATAATTCTTGTTTCTCATGACATTTCTAACATTGCCCACAATTATCAACTTTCTAAGTCTTTCTGAGCAAGAGAAATCGCAAAACAGTCATTTCTTCATTGCCGTCCAAAAACAACGCTTTTTTACACTCCGCTCTCCCTTTCTCTTGGAAACAATGACTTACATCAATTCTTTTACATAATTCTTGTTTCTCATGACATTTCTAACATTGCCCACAATTATCAACTTTCTAAGTCTTTCTGAGCAGGAGAAATCGCAAAACAGTCATTTCTTCATTGCCGTCCAAAAACAACGCTTTTTTACACTCCTGTCTCCCTTTCTCTTGGAAACAATGACTTACATCAATTCTTTTACATAATTCTTGTTGCTCATGACATTTCTTACATTGCCCACAATAATCAACTTTCTAAGTCTTTTTGAGCAGGAGAAATCGCAAAACATAGTCATTTCTTCATTGCCGTCCAAAAACAACGCTTTTTTACACTCCTGTCTCCCTTTCTCTTGGAAACAATGACTTACATCAATTCTTTTACATAATTCTTGTTTCTCATGACATTTCTAACATTGCCCACAATTATCAACTTTCTAAGTCTTTCTGAGCAAGAGAAATCGCAAAACAGTCATTTCTTCATTGCCGTCTAAAAACAACGCTTTTTTACACTCCGGTCTCCCTTTCTCTTGGAAACAATGACTTACATCAATTCTTTTACATAATTCTTGTTTCACATGACATTTCTAACATTTCCCACAATTATCAACTTTCTAAGTCTTTCTGTGCAGGAGAAATCGCAAAACATAGTCATTTCTTCATTGCCGTCCAAAAACAACGCTTTTTTACACTCCGGTCTCCCTTTCTCTTGGAAACAATGACTTACATCAGTTCTTTTACATAATTCTTGTTTCTCATGACATTTCTAACATTGCCCACAATTATCAACTTTCTAAGTCTTTCTGAGCAAGAGAAATCGCAAAACAGTCATTTCTTCATTGCCGTCCAAAAACAACGCTTTTTTACACTCCGGTCTCCCTTTCTCTTGGAAACAATGACTTACATCAATTCTTTTACATAATTCTTGTTTCTCATGACATTTCTAACATTGCCCACAATTATCAACTTTCTAAGTCTTTCTGAGCAGGAGAAATCGCAAAACAGTCATTTCTTCATTGCCGTCCAAAAACAACGCTTTTTTACACTCCGGTCTCCCTTTCTCTTGGAAACAATGACTTACATCAATTCTTTTACATAATTCTTGTTTCTCATGACATTTCTAACATTTCCCACAATTATCAACTTTCTAAGTCTTTCTGAGCAGGAGAAATCGCAAAACATAGTCATTTCTTCATTGCCGTCCAAAAACAACGCTTTTTTACACTCCGGTCTCCCTTTCTCTTGGAAACAATGACTTACATCAATTCTTTTACATAATTCTTGTTTCTCATGACATTTCTAACATTGCCCACAATTATCAACTTTCTAAGTCTTTCTGAGCAGGAGAAATCGCAAAACAGTCATTTCTTCATTGCCGTCCAAAAACAACGCTTTTTTTACACTCCGGTCTCCCTTTCTCTTGGAAACAATGACTTACATCAATTTTTTTACATAATTCTTGTTTCTCATGACATTTCTAACATTGCCCACAATTATCAACTTTCTAAGTCTTTCTGAGCAGGAGAAATCGCAAAACAGTCATTTCTTCATTGCCGTCCAAAAACAAGGCTTTTTTACACTCCGGTCTCCCTTTCTCTTGGAAACAATGACTTACATCAATTCTTTTACATAATTCTTGTTTCTCATGACAGTTCTAACATTGCCCACAATTATCTACTTTCTAAGTCTTTCTGAGCAGGAGAAATCGCAAAACATAGTCATTTCTTCATTGCCGTCCAAAAACAACGCTTTTTTACACTCCTGTCTCCCTTTTTCTTGGAAACAATGACTTACATCAATTCTTTTACATAATTCTTGTTTCTCATGACATTTCTAACATTGCCCACAATTATCAACTTTCTAAGTCTTTCTGAGCAAGAGAAATCGCAAAATAGTCATTTCTTCATTGCCGTCCAAAAACAACGCTTTTTTACACTCCGGTCTCCCTTTCTCTTGGAAACAATGACTTACATCAATTCTTTTACATAATTCTTGTTTCTCATGACATTTCTAACATTGCCCACAATTATCAACTTTCTAAGTCTTTCTGAGCAGGAGAAATCGCAAAACAGTCATTTCTTCATTGCCGTCCAAAAACAACGCTTTTTTACACTCCGGTCTCCCTTTCTCTTGGAAACAATGACTTACATCAATTCTTTTACATAATTCTTGTTTCTCATGACATTTCTAACATTTCCCACAATTATCAACTTTCTAAGTCTTTCTGAGCAGGAGAAATCGCAAAACATAGTCATTTCTTCATTGCCGTCCAAAAACAACGCTTTTTTACACTCCGGTCTCCCTTTCTCTTGGAAACAATGACTTACATCAATTCTTTTACATAATTCTTGTTTCTCATGACATTTCTAACATTGCCCACAATTATCAACTTTCTAAGTCTTTCTGAGCAGGAGAAATCGCAAAACAGTCATTTCTTCATTGCCGTCCAAAAACAACGCTTTTTTTACACTCCGGTCTCCCTTTCTCTTGGAAACAATGACTTACATCAATTTTTTTACATAATTCTTGTTTCTCATGACATTTCTAACATTGCCCACAATTATCAACTTTCTAAGTCTTTCTGAGCAGGAGAAATCGCAAAACATAGTCATTTCTTCATTGCCGTCCAAAAACAACGCTTTTTTACACTCCGGTCTCCCTTTCTCTTGGAAACAATGACTTACATCAATTATTTTACATAATTCTTGTTTCTCATGACATTTCTTACATTGCCCACAATTATCAACTTTCTAAGTCTTTCTGAGCAGGAGAAATCGCAAAACATAGTCATTTCTTCATTGCCGTCCAAAAACAACGCTTTTTTACACTCCGGTCTCCCTTTCTCTTGGAAACAATGACTTACATCAATTTTTTTACATAATTCTTGTTTCTCATGACATTTCTAACATTGCCCACAATTATCAACTTTCTAAGTCTTTCTGAGCAGGAGAAATCGCAAAACATAGTCATTTCTTCATTGCCGTCCAAAAACAACGCTTTTTTACACTCCGGTCTCCCTTTCTCTTGGAAACAATGACTTACATCAATTCTTTTACATAATTCTTGTTTCTCATGACATTTCTAACATTGCCCACAATTATCAACTTTCTAAGTCTTTCTGAGCAGGAGAAATCGCAAAACAGTCATTTCTTCATTGCCGTCCAAAAACAACGCTTTTTTACACTCCGGTCTCCCTTTCTCTTGGAAACAATGACTTACATCAATTCTTTTACATAATTCTTGTTTCTCATGACATTTCTAACATTTCCCACAATTATCAACTTTCTAAGTCTTTCTGAGCAGGAGAAATCGCAAAACATAGTCATTTCTTCATTGCCGTCCAAAAACAACGCTTTTTTACACTCCGGTCTCCCTTTCTCTTGGAAACAATGACTTACATCAATTCTTTTACATAATTCTTGTTTCTCATGACATTTCTAACATTGCCCACAATTATCAACTTTCTAAGTCTTTCTGAGCAGGAGAAATCGCAAAACAGTCATTTCTTCATTGCCGTCCAAAAACAACGCTTTTTTTACACTCCGGTCTCCCTTTCTCTTGGAAACAATGACTTACATCAATTTTTTTACATAATTCTTGTTTCTCATGACATTTCTAACATTGCCCACAATTATCAACTTTCTAAGTCTTTCTGAGCAGGAGAAATCGCAAAACAGTCATTTCTTCATTGCCGTCCAAAAACAAGGCTTTTTTACACTCCGGTCTCCCTTTCTCTTGGAAACAATGACTTACATCAATTCTTTTACATAATTCTTGTTTCTCATGACAGTTCTAACATTGCCCACAATTATCAACTTTCTAAGTCTTTCTGAGCAGGAGAAATCGCAAAACATAGTCATTTCTTCATTGCCGTCCAAAAACAACGCTTTTTTACACTCCTGTCTCCCTTTCTCTTGGAAACAATGACTCACATCAATTCTTTTACATAATTCTTGTTTCTCATGACATTTCTAACATTGCCCACAATTATCAACTTTCTAAGTCTTTCTGAGCAAGAGAACTCGCAAAACAGTCATTTCTTCATTGCCGTCCAAAAACAACGCTTTTTTACACTCCGATCTCCCTTTCTCTTGGAAACAATGACTTACATCAATTCTTTTACATACTTCTTGTTTCTCATGACATTTCTAACATTGCCTACAATTATCAACTTTCTAAGTCTTTCTGAGCAGGAGAAATCGCAAAACATAGTCATTTCTTCATTGCCGTCCAAAAACAACGCTTTTTTACACTCCTGTCTCCCTTTCTCTTGGAAACAATGACTCACATCAATTCTTTTACATAATTCTTGTTTCTCATGACATTTCTAACATTGCCCACAATTATCAACTTTCTAAGTCTTTCTGAGCAAGAGAACTCGCAAAACAGTCATTTCTTCATTGGCGTCCAAAAACAACGCTTTTTTACACTCCGGTCTCCCTTTCTCTTGGAAACAATGACTTACATCAATTCTTTTACATAATTCTTGTTTCTCATGACATTTCTAACATTGCCCACAATTATCAACTTTCTAAGTCTTTCTGAGCAGGAGAAATCGCAAAACAGTCATTTCTTCATTGGCGTCCAAAAACAACGCTTTTTTACACTCCGGTCTCCCTTTCTCTTGGAAACAATGACTTACATCAATTCTTTTACATAATTCTTGTTTCTCATGACATTTCTAACATTGCCCACAATTATCAACTTTCTAAGTCTTTCTGAGCAGGAGAAATCGCAAAACAGTCATTTCTTCATTGGCGTCCAAAAACAACGCTTTTTTACACTCCTGTCACCTTTCTCTTGGAAACAATGACTTACATCAATTCTTTTACATAATTCTTGTTTCTCATGACATTTCTTACATTGCCCACAATTATCATCTTTCTAAGTCTTTCTGAGCAGGAGAAATCGCAAAACATAGTCATTTCTTCATTGCCGTCCAAAAACAACGCTTTTTTACACTCCTGTCTCCCTTTCTCTTGGAAACAATGACTTACATCAATTCTTTTACATAATTCTTGTTTCTCATGACATTTCTAACATTTCCCACAATTATCAACTTTCTAAGTCTTTCTGAGCAGGAGAAATCGCAAAACATAGTCATTTCTTCATTGCCGTCCAAAAACAACGCTTTTTTACACTCCGGTCTCCCTTTCTCTTGGAAACAATGACTTACATCAGTTCTTTTACATAATTCTTGTTTCTCATGACATTTCTAACATTGCCCACAATTATCAACTTTCTAAGTCTTTCTGAGCAAGAGAAATCGCAAAACAGTCATTTCTTCATTGCCGTCCAAAAACAACGCTTTTTTACACTCCGCTCTCCCTTTCTCTTGGAAACAATGACTTACATCAATTCTTTTACATAATTCTTGTTTCTCATGACATTTCTAACATTGCCCACAATTATCAACTTTCTAAGTCTTTCTGAGCAGGAGAAATCGCAAAACAGTCATTTCTTCATTGCCGTCCAAAAACAACGCTTTTTTACACTCCTGTCTCCCTTTCTCTTGGAAACAATGACTTACATCAATTCTTTTACATAATTCTTGTTTCTCATGACATTTCTTACATTGCCCACAATAATCAACTTTCTAAGTCTTTTTGAGCAGGAGAAATCGCAAAACATAGTCATTTCTTCATTGCCGTCCAAAAACAACGCTTTTTTACACTCCTGTCTCCCTTTCTCTTGGAAACAATGACTTACATCAATTCTTTTACATAATTCTTGTTTCTCATGACATTTCTAACATTGCCCACAATTATCAACTTTCTAAGTCTTTCTGAGCAAGAGAAATCGCAAAACAGTCATTTCTTCATTGCCGTCTAAAAACAACGCTTTTTTACACTCCGCTCTCCCTTTCTCTTGGAAACAATGACTTACATCAATTCTTTTACATAATTCTTGTTTCTCATGACATTTCTAACATTTCCCACAATTATCAACTTTCTAAGTCTTTCTGAGCAGGAGAAATCGCAAAACATAGTCATTTCTTCATTGCCGTCCAAAAACAACGCTTTTTTACACTCCGGTCTCCCTTTCTCTTGGAAACAATGACTTACATCAGTTCTTTTACATAATTCTTGTTTCTCATGACATTTCTAACATTTCCCACAATTATCAACTTTCTAAGTCTTTCTGAGCAGGAGAAATCGCAAAACATGGTCATTTCTTCATTGCCGTCCAAAAACAACGCTTTTTTACACTCCTGTCTCCCTTTCTCTTGGAAACAATGACTTACATCAATTCTTTTACATAATTCTTGTTTCTCATGACATTTCTAACATTGCCCACAATTATCAACTTTCTAAGTCTTTCTGAGCAGGAGAAATCGCAAAACATAGTCATTTCTTCATTGACGTCCAAAAACAACGCTTTTTTACACTCCGGTCTCCCTTTCTCTTGGAAACAATGACTTACATCAATTCTTTTACATAATTCTTGTTTCTCATGACATTTCTAACATTGCCCACAATTATCAACTTTCTAAGTCTTTCTGAGCAAGAGAAATCGCAAAACAGTCATTTCTTCATTGCCGTCCAAAAACAACGCTTTTTTACACTCCGATCTCCCTTTCTCTTGGAAACAATGACTTACATCAATTCTTTTACATAATTCTTGTTTCTCATGACATTTCTAACATTGCCCACAATAATCAACTTTCTAAGTCTTTTTGAGCAGGAGAAATCGCAAAACATAGTCATTTCTTCATTGCCGTCCAAAAACATCGCTTTTTTACACTCCTGTCTCCCTTTCTCTTGGAAACAATGACTTACAACAATTCTTTTACATAATTCTTGTTTCTCATGACATTTCTAACATTTCCCACAATTATCAACTTTCTAAGTCTTTCTGAGCAGGAGAAATCGCAAAACATAGTCATTTCTTCATTGCCGTCCAAAAACAACGCTTTTTTACACTCCTGTCTCCCTTTCTCTTGGAAACAATGACTTACATCAATTCTTTTACATAATTCTTGTTTCTCATGACATTTCTAACATTGCCCACAATTATCAACTTTCTAAGTCTTTCTGAGCAAGAGAAATCGCAAAACAGTCATTTCTTCATTGGCGTCCAAAAACAACGCTTTTTTACACTCCGGTCTCCCTTTCTCTTGGAAACAATGACTTACATCAATTCTTTTACATAATTCTTGTTTCTCATGACATTTCTAACATTGCCCACAATTATCAACTTTCTAAGTCTTTCTGAGCAAGAGAAATCGCAAAACAGTCATTTCTTCATTGGCGTCCAAAAACAACGCTTTTTTACACTCCGGTCTCCCTTTCTCTTGGAAACAATGACTTACATCAATTCTTTTACATAATTCTTGTTTCTCATGACATTTCTTACATTGCCCACAATAATCAACTTTCTAAGTCTTTTTGAGCAGGAGAAATCGCAAAACATAGTCATTTCTTCATTGCCGTCCAAAAACAACGCTTTTTTACACTCCGGTCTCCCTTTCTCTTGGAAACAATGACTTACATCAGTTCTTTTACATAATTCTTGTTTCTCATGACATTTCTAACATTGCCCACAATTATCAACTTTCTAAGTCTTTCTGAGCAAGAGAAATCGCAAAACAGTCATTTCTTCATTGGCGTCCAAAAACAACGCTTTTTTACACTCCGCTCTCCCTTTCTCTTGGAAACAATGACTTACATCAATTCTTTTACATAATTCTTGTTTCTCATGACATTTCTAACATTGCCCACAATTATCAACTTTCTAAGTCTTTCTGAGCAGGAGAAATCGCAAAACAGTCATTTCTTCATTGGCGTCCAAAAACAACGCTTTTTTACACTCCTGTCTCCCTTTCTCTTGGAAACAATGACTTACATCAATTCTTTTACATAATTCTTGTTTCTCATGACATTTCTAACATTTCCCACAATTATCAACTTTCTAAGTCTTTCTGAGCAGGAGAAATCGCAAAACATAGTCATTTCTTCATTGCCGTCCAAAAACAACGCTTTTTTACACTCCTGTCTCCCTTTCTCTTGAAAACAATGACTTACATCAATTCTTTTACATAATTCTTGTTTCTCATGACATTTCTAACATTTCCCACAATTATCAACTTTCTAAGTCTTTCTGAGCAGGAGAAATCGCAAAACAGTCATTTCTTCATTGGCGTCCAAAAACAACGCTTTTTTACACTCTGGTCTCCCTTTCTCTTGGAAACAATGACTTACATCAATTTTTTTACATAATTCTTGTTTCTCATGACATTTCTAACATTGCCCACAATTATCAACTTTCTAAGTCTTTCTGAGCAGGAGAAATCGCAAAACATAGTCATTTCTTCATTGCCGTCCAAAAACAACGCTTTTTTACACTCCGGTCTCCCTTTCTCTTGGAAACAATGACTTACATCAGTTCTTTTACATAATTCTTGTTTCTCATGACATTTCTAACATTGCCCACAATTATCAACTTTCTAAGTCTTTCTGAGCAAGAGAAATCGCAAAACAGTCATTTCTTCATTGCCGTCCAAAAACAACGCTTTTTTACACTCCTGTCTCCCTTTCTCTTGGAAACAATGACTTACATCAATTCTTTTACATAATTCTTGTTTCTCATGACATTTCTAACATTGCCCACAATTATCAACTTTCTAAGTCTTTCTGAGCAAGAGAAATCGCAAAACAGTCATTTCTTCATTGCCGTCTAAAAACAACGCTTTTTTACACTCCGGTCTCCCTTTCTCTTGGAAACAATGACTTACATCAATTCTTTTACATAATTCTTGTTTCTCATGACATTTCTAACATTTCCCACAATTATCAACTTTCTAAGTCTTTCTGAGCAGGAGAAATCGCAAAACATAGTCATTTCTTCATTGCCGTCCAAAAACAACGCTTTTTTACACTCCGGTCTCCCTTTCTCTTGGAAACAATGACTTACATCAATTCTTTTACATAATTCTTGTTTCTCATGACATTTCTAACATTGCCCACAATTATCAACTTTCTAAGTCTTTCTGAGCAAGAGAAATCGCAAAACAGTCATTTCTTCATTGGCGTCCAAAAACAACGCTTTTTTACACTCTGGTCTCCCTTTCTCTTGGAAACAATGACTTACATCAATTTTTTTACATAATTCTTGTTTCTCATGACATTTCTAACATTGCCCACAATTATCAACTTTCTAAGTCTTTCTGAGCAGGAGAAATCGCAAAACATAGTCATTTCTTCATTGGCGTCCAAAAACAACGCTTTTTTACACTCCTGTCTCCCTTTCTCTTGGAAACAATGACTTACATCAATTCTTTTACATAATTCTTGTTTCTCATGACATTTCTAACATTGCCCACAATTATCAACTTTCTAAGTCTTTCTGAGCAAGAGAAATCGCAAAACAGTCATTTCTTCATTGCCGTCCAAAAACAACGCTTTTTTACACTCCTGTCTCCCTTTCTCTTGGAAACAATGACTTACATCAATTCTTTTACATAATTCTTGTTTCTCATGACATTTCTTACATTGCCCACAATAATCAACTTTCTAAGTCTTTTTGAGCAGGAGAAATCGCAAAACATAGTCATTTCTTCATTGCCGTCCAAAAACAACGCTTTTTTACACTCCTGTCTCCCTTTCTCTTGGAAACAATGACTTACATCAATTCTTTTACATAATTCTTGTTTCTCATGACATTTCTAACATTGCCCACAATTATCAACTTTCTAAGTCTTTCTGAACAAGAGAAATCGCAAAACAGTCATTTCTTCATTGACGTCTAAAAACAACGCTTTTTTACACTCCGGTCTCCCTTTCTCTTGGAAACAATGACTTACATCAATTCTTTTACATAATTCTTGTTTCTCATGACATTTCTAACATTTCCCACAATTATCAACTTTCTAAGTCTTTCTGAGCAGGAGAAATCGCAAAACATAGTCATTTCTTCATTGCCGTCCAAAAACAACGCTTTTTTACACTCCGGTCTCCCTTTCTCTTGGAAACAATGACTTACATCAGTTCTTTTACATAATTCTTGTTTCTCATGACATTTCTAACATTGCCCACAATTATCAACTTTCTAAGTCTTTCTGAGCAAGAGAAATCGCAAAACAGTCATTTCTTCATTGCCGTCAAAAAACACCGCTTTTTTACACTCCGCTCTCCCTTTCTCTTGGAAACAATGACTTACATCAATTCTTTTACATAATTCTTGTTTCTCATGACATTTCTAACATTGCCCACAATTATCAACTTTCTAAGTCTTTCTGAGCAGGAGAAATCGCAAAACAGTCATTTCTTCATTGCCGTCCAAAAACAACGCTTTTTTACACTCCTGTCTCCCTTTCTCTTGGAAACAATGACTTACATCAATTCTTTTACATAATTCTTGTTTCTCATGAAATTTCTTCCATTGCCCACAATAATCAACTTTCTAAGTCTTTTTGAGCAGGAGAAATCGCAAAACATAGTCATTTCTTCATTGCCGTCCAAAAACAACGCTTTTTTACACTCCTGTCTCCCTTTCTCTTGGAAACAATGACTTACATCAATTCTTTTACATAATTCTTGTTTCTCATGACATTTCTAACATTGCCCACAATTATCAACTTTCTAAGTCTTTCTGAGCAAGAGAAATCGCAAAACAGTCATTTCTTCATTGCCGTCTAAAAACAACGCTTTTTTACACTCCGGTCTCCCTTTCTCTTGGAAACAATGACTTACATCAATTCTTTTACATAATTCTTGTTTCTCATGACATTTCTAACATTTCCCACAATTATCAACTTTCTAAGTCTTTCTGAGCAGGAGAAATCGCAAAACATAGTCATTTCTTCATTGCCGTCCAAAAACAACGCTTTTTTACACTCCGGTCTCCCTTTCTCTTGGAAACAATGACTTACATCAGTTCTTTTACATAATTCTTGTTTCTCATGACATTTCTAACATTGCCCACAATTATCAACTTTCTAAGTCTTTCTGAGCAAGAGAAATCGCAAAACAGTCATTTCTTCATTGCCGTCCAAAAACAACGCTTTTTTACACTCCGCTCTCCCTTTCTCTTGGAAACAATGACTTACATCAATTCTTTTACATAATTCTTGTTTCTCATGACATTTCTAACATTGCCCACAATTATCAACTTTCTAAGTCTTTCTGAGCAGGAGAAATCGCAAAACAGTCATTTCTTCATTGCCGTCCAAAAACAACGCTTTTTTACACTCCTGTCTCCCTTTCTCTTGGAAACAATGACTTACATCAATTCTTTTACATAATTCTTGTTTCTCATGACATTTCTTACATTGCCCACAATAATCAACTTTCTAAGTCTTTTTGAGCAGGAGAAATCGCAAAACATAGTCATTTCTTCATTGCCGTCCAAAAACAACGCTTTTTTACACTCCTGTCTCCCTTTCTCTTGGAAACAATGACTTACATCAATTCTTTTACATAATTCTTGTTTCTCATGACATTTCTAACATTGCCCACAATTATCAACTTTCTAAGTCTTTCTGAGCAAGAGAAATCGCAAAACAGTCATTTCTTCATTGCCGTCTAAAAACAACGCTTTTTTACACTCCGGTCTCCCTTTCTCTTGGAAACAATGACTTACATCAATTCTTTTACATAATTCTTGTTTCTCATGACATTTCTAACATTTCCCACAATTATCAACTTTCTAAGTCTTTCTGAGCAGGAGAAATCGCAAAACATAGTCATTTCTTCATTGCCGTCCAAAAACAACGCTTTTTTACACTCCGGTCTCCCTTTCTCTTGGAAACAATGACTTACATCAGTTCTTTTACATAATTTTTGTTTCTCATGACATTTCTAACATTGCCCACAATTATCAACTTTCTAAGTCTTTCTGAGCAGGAGAAATCGCAAAACATAGTCATTTCTTCATTGGCGTCCAAAAACAACGCTTTTTTACACTCCTGTCTCCCTTTCTCTTGGAAACAATGACTTACATCAATTCTTTTACATAATTCTTGTTTCTCATGACATTTCTAACATTGCCCACAATTATCAACTTTCTAAGTCTTTCTGAGCAAGAGAAATCGCAAAACAGTCATTTCTTCATTGCCGTCCAAAAACAACGCTTTTTTACACTCCTGTCTCCCTTTCTCTTGGAAACAATGACTTACATCAATTCTTTTACATAATTCTTGTTTCTCATGACATTTCTTACATTGCCCACAATAATCAACTTTCTAAGTCTTTTTGAGCAGGAGAAATCGCAAAACATAGTCATTTCTTCATTGCCGTCCAAAAACAACGCTTTTTTACACTCCTGTCTCCCTTTCTCTTGGAAACAATGACTTACATCAATTCTTTTACATAATTCTTGTTTCTCATGACATTTCTAACATTGCCCACAATTATCAACTTTCTAAGTCTTTCTGAACAAGAGAAATCGCAAAACAGTCATTTCTTCATTGCCGTCTAAAAACAACGCTTTTTTACACTCCGGTCTCCCTTTCTCTTGGAAACAATGACTTACATCAATTCTTTTACATAATTCTTGTTTCTCATGACATTTCTAACATTTCCCACAATTATCAACTTTCTAAGTCTTTCTGAGCAGGAGAAATCGCAAAACATAGTCATTTCTTCATTGCCGTCCAAAAACAACGCTTTTTTACACTCCGGTCTCCCTTTCTCTTGGAAACAATGACTTACATCAGTTCTTTTACATAATTCTTGTTTCTCATGACATTTCTAACATTGCCCACAATTATCAACTTTCTAAGTCTTTCTGAGCAAGAGAAATCGCAAAACAGTCATTTCTTCATTGCCGTCAAAAAACAAGGCTTTTTTACACTCCGCTCTCCCTTTCTCTTGGAAACAATGACTTACATCAATTCTTTTACATAATTCTTGTTTCTCATGACATTTCTAACATTGCCCACAATTATCAACTTTCTAAGTCTTTCTGAGCAGGAGAAATCGCAAAACAGTCATTTCTTCATTGCCGTCCAAAAACAACGCTTTTTTACACTCCTGTCTCCCTTTCTCTTGGAAACAATGACTTACATCAATTCTTTTACATAATTCTTGTTTCTCATGAAATTTCTTCCATTGCCCACAATAATCAACTTTCTAAGTCTTTTTGAGCAGGAGAAATCGCAAAACATAGTCATTTCTTCATTGCCGTCCAAAAACAACGCTTTTTTACACTCCTGTCTCCCTTTCTCTTGGAAACAATGACTTACATCAATTCTTTTACATAATTCTTGTTTCTCATGACATTTCTAACATTGCCCACAATTATCAACTTTCTAAGTCTTTCTGAGCAAGAGAAATCGCAAAACAGTCATTTCTTCATTGCCGTCTAAAAACAACGCTTTTTTACACTCCGGTCTCCCTTTCTCTTGGAAACAATGACTTACATCAATTCTTTTACATAATTCTTGTTTCTCATGACATTTCTAACATTTCCCACAATTATCAACTTTCTAAGTCTTTCTGAGCAGGAGAAATCGCAAAACATAGTCATTTCTTCATTGCCGTCCAAAAACAACGCTTTTTTACACTCCGGTCTCCCTTTCTCTTGGAAACAATGACTTACATCAGTTCTTTTACATAATTCTTGTTTCTCATGACATTTCTAACATTGCCCACAATTATCAACTTTCTAAGTCTTTCTGAGCAAGAGAAATCGCAAAACAGTCATTTCTTCATTGCCGTCCAAAAACAACGCTTTTTTACACTCCGCTCTCCCTTTCTCTTGGAAACAATGACTTACATCAATTCTTTTACATAATTCTTGTTTCTCATGACATTTCTAACATTGCCCACAATTATCAACTTTCTAAGTCTTTCTGAGCAGGAGAAATCGCAAAACAGTCATTTCTTCATTGCCGTCCAAAAACAACGCTTTTTTACACTCCTGTCTCCCTTTCTCTTGGAAACAATGACTTACATCAATTCTTTTACATAATTCTTGTTTCTCATGACATTTCTTACATTGCCCACAATAATCAACTTTCTAAGTCTTTTTGAGCAGGAGAAATCGCAAAACATAGTCATTTCTTCATTGCCGTCCAAAAACAACGCTTTTTTACACTCCTGTCTCCCTTTCTCTTGGAAACAATGACTTACATCAATTCTTTTACATAATTCTTGTTTCTCATGACATTTCTAACATTGCCCACAATTATCAACTTTCTAAGTCTTTCTGAGCAAGAGAAATCGCAAAACAGTCATTTCTTCATTGCCGTCTAAAAACAACGCTTTTTTACACTCCGGTCTCCCTTTCTCTTGGAAACAATGACTTACATCAATTCTTTTACATAATTCTTGTTTCTCATGACATTTCTAACATTTCCCACAATTATCAACTTTCTAAGTCTTTCTGAGCAGGAGAAATCGCAAAACATAGTCATTTCTTCATTGCCGTCCAAAAACAACGCTTTTTTACACTCCGGTCTCCCTTTCTCTTGGAAACAATGACTTACATCAGTTCTTTTACATAATTTTTGTTTCTCATGACATTTCTAACATTGCCCACAATTATCAACTTTCTAAGTCTTTCTGAGCAAGAGAAATCGCAAAACAGTCATTTCTTCATTGCCGTCCAAAAACAACGCTTTTTTACACTCCTGTCTCCCTTTCTCTTGGAAACAATGACTTACATCAATTCTTTTACATAATTCTTGTTTCTCATGACATTTCTTACATTGCCCACAATAATCAACTTTCTAAGTCTTTTTGAGCAGGAGAAATCGCAAAACATAGTCATTTCTTCATTGCCGTCCAAAAACAACGCTTTTTTACACTCCTGTCTCCCTTTCTCTTGGAAACAATGACTTACATCAATTCTTTTACATAATTCTTGTTTCTCATGACATTTCTAACATTGCCCACAATTATCAACTTTCTAAGTCTTTCTGAGCAAGAGAAATCGCAAAACAGTCATTTCTTCATTGCCGTCTAAAAACTACGCTTTTTTACACTCCGGTCTCCCTTTCTCTTGGAAACAATGACTTACATCAATTCTTTTACATAATTCTTGTTTCTCATGACATTTCTAACATTTCCCACAATTATCAACTTTCTAAGTCTTTCTGAGCAGGAGAAATCGCAAAACATAGTCATTTCTTCATTGCCGTCCAATAACAACGCTTTTTTACACTCCGGTCTCCCTTTCTCTTGGAAACAATGACTTACATCAGTTTTTTTACATAATTCTTGTTTCTCATGACATTTCTAACATTGCCCACAATTATCAACTTTCTAAGTCTTTCTGAGCAAGAGAAATCGCAAAACAGTCATTTCTTCATTGCCGTCCTAAAACAACGCTTTTTTACACTCCGCTCTCCCTTTCTCTTGGAAACAATGACTTACATCAATTCTTTTACATAATTTTTGTTTCTCATGACATTTCTTACATTGCCCACAATTATCAACTTTCTAAGTCTTTCTGAGCAGGAGAAATCGCAAAACAGTCATTTCTTCATTGCCGTCCAAAAACAACGCTTTTTTACACTCCTGTCTCCCTTTCTCTTGGAAACAATGACTTACATCAATTCTTTTACATAATTCTTGTTTCTCATGACATTTCTAACATTGCCCACAATTATCAACTTTCTAAGTCTTTCTGAGCAAGAGAAATCGCAAAACAGTCATTTCTTCATTGCCGTCCAAAAACAACGCTTTTTTACACTCCTGTCTCCCTTTCTCTTGGAAACAATGACTTACATCAATTCTTTTACATAATTCTTGTTTCTCATGACATTTCTAACATTGCCCACAATTATCAACTTTCTAAGTCTTTCTGAGCAAGAGAAATCGCAAAACAGTCATTTCTTCATTGCCGTCCAAAAACAACGCTTTTTTACACTCCGCTCTCCCTTTCTCTTGGAAACAATGACTTACATCAATTCTTTTACATAATTCTAGTTTCTCATGACATTTCTAACATTGCCCACAATTATCAACTTTCTAAGTCTTTCTGAGCAGGAGAAATCGCAAAACAGTCATTTCTTCATTGGCGTCCAAAAACAACGCTTTTTTACACTCCTGTCTCCCTTTCTCTTGGAAACAATGACTTACATCAATTCTTTTACATAATTCTTGTTTCTCATGACATTTCTAACATTTCCCACAATTATCAACTTTCTAAGTCTTTCTGAGCAGGAGAAATCGCAAAACATAGTCATTTCTTCATTGCCGTCCAAAAACAACGCTTTTTTACACTCCTGTCTCCCTTTCTCTTGGAAACAATGACTTACATCAATTCTTTTACATAATTCTTGTTTCTCATGACATTTCTAACATTGCCCACAATTATCAACTTTCTAAGTCTTTCTGAGCAAGAGAAATCGCAAAACAGTAATTTCTTCATTGGCGTCCAAAAACAACGCTTTTTTACACTCCGGTCTCCCTTTCTCTTGGAAACAATGACTTACATCAATTTTTTTACATAATTCTTGTTTCTCATGACATTTCTAACATTGCCACAATTATCAACTTTCTAAGTCTTTCTGAGCAGGAGAAATCGCAAAACATAGTCATTTCTTCATTGCCGTCCAAAAACAACGCTTTTTTACACTCCTGTCTCCCTTTCTCTTGGAAACAATGACTTACATCAATTCTTTTACATAATTCTTGTTTCTCATGACATTTCTAACATTGCCCACAATTATCAACTTTCTAAGTCTTTCTGAGCAAGAGAAATCGCAAAACAGTCATTTCTTCATTGGCGTCCAAAAACAACGCTTTTTTACACTCCGGTCTCCCTTTCTCTTGGAAACAATGACTTACATCAATTTTTTTACATAATTCTTGTTTCTCATGACATTTCTAACATTGCCCACAATTATCAACTTTCTAAGTCTTTCTGAGCAGGAGAAATCGCAAAACATAGTCATTTCTTCATTGCCGTCCAAAAACAACGCTTTTTTACACTCCGGTCTCCCTTTCTCTTGGAAACAATGACTTACATCAGTTCTTTTACATAATTCTTGTTTCTCATGACATTTCTAACATTGCCCACAATTATCAACTTTCTAAGTCTTTCTGAGCAAGAGAAATCGCAAAACAGTCATTTCTTCATTGCCGTCCAAAAACAACGCTTTTTTACACTCCTGTCTCCCTTTCTCTTGGAAACAATGACTTACATCAATTCTTTTACATAATTCTTGTTTCTCATGACATTTCTTACATTGCCCACAATAATCAACTTTCTAAGTCTTTTTGAGCAGGAGAAATCGCAAAACATAGTCATTTCTTCATTGCCGTCCAAAAACAACGCTTTTTTACACTCCTGTCTCCCTTTCTCTTGGAAACAATGACTTACATCAATTCTTTTACATAATTCTTGTTTCTCATGACATTTCTAACATTGCCCACGATTATCAACTTTCTAAGTCTTTCTGAGCAAGAGAAATCGCAAAACAGTCATTTCTTCATTGCCGTCTAAAAACAACGCTTTTTTACACTCCGGTCTCCCTTTCTCTTGGAAACAATGACTTACATCAATTCTTTTACATAATTCTTGTTTCTCATGACATTTCTAACATTTCCCACAATTATCAACTTTCTAAGTCTTTCTGAGCAGGAGAAATCGCAAAACATAGTCATTTCTTCATTGCCGTCCAAAAACAACGCTTTTTTACACTCCGGTCTCCCTTTCTCTTGGAAACAATGACTTACATCAGTTCTTTTACATAATTCTTGTTTCTCATGACATTTCTAACATTGCCCACAATTATCAACTTTCTAAGTCTTTCTGAGCAAGAGAAATCGCAAAACAGTAATTTCTTCATTGCCGTCCAAAAACAACGCTTTTTTACACTCCGCTCTCCCTTTCTCTTGAAAACAATGACTTACATCAATTCTTTTACATAATTCTTGTTTCTCATGACATTTCTAACATTTCCCACAATTATCAACTTTCTAAGTCTTTCTGAGCAGGAGAAATCGCAAAACATAGTCATTTCTTCATTGACGTCCAAAAACAACGCTTTTTTACACTCCGGTCTCCCTTTCTCTTGGAAACAATGACTTACATCAATTCTTTTACATAATTCTTGTTTCTCATGACATTTCTAACATTGCCCACAATTATCAACTTTCTAAGTCTTTCTGAGCAAGAGAAATCGCAAAACAGTCATTTCTTCATTGCCGTCCAAAAACAACGCTTTTTTACACTCCGATCTCCCTTTCTCTTGGAAACAATGACTTACATCAATTCTTTTACATAATTCTTGTTTCTCATGACATTTCTAACATTGCCCACAATAATCAACTTTCTAAGTCTTTTTGAGCAGGAGAAATCGCAAAACATAGTCATTTCTTCATTGCCGTCCAAAAACAACGCTTTTTTACACTCCTGTCTCCCTTTCTCTTGGAAACAATGACTTACATCAATTCTTTTACATAATTCTTGTTTCTCATGACATTTCTAACATTGCCCACAATTATCAACTTTCTAAGTCTTTCTGAGCAAGAGAAATCGCAAAACAGTCATTTCTTCATTGCCGTCTAAAAACAACGCTTTTTTACACTCCGGTCTCCCTTTCTCTTGGAAACAATGACTTACATCAATTCTTTCACATAATTCTTGTTTCTCATGACATTTCTAACATTTCCCACAATTATCAACTTTCTAAGTCTTTCTGAGCAGGAGAAATCGCAAAACATAGTCATTTCTTCATTGCCGTCCAAAAACAACGCTTTTTTACACTCCGGTCTCCCTTTCTCTTGGAAACAATGACTTACATCAATTCTTTTACATAATTCTTGTTTCTCATGACATTTCTAACATTGCCCACAATTATCAACTTTCTAAGTCTTTCTGAGCAGGAGAAATCGCAAAACATAGTCATTTCTTCATTGCCGTCCAAAAACAACGCTTTTTTACACTCCTGTCTCCCTTTCTCTTGGAAACAATGACTTACATCAATTCTTTTACATAATTCTTGTTTCTCATGACATTTCTAACATTTCCCACAATTATCAACTTTCTAAGTCTTTCTGAGCAGGAGAAATCGCAAAACATAGTCATTTCTTCATTGCCGCCCAAAAACAACGCTTTTTTACACTCCTGTCTCCCTTTCTCTTGGAAACAATGACTTACATCAATTCTTTTACATAATTCTTGTTTCTCATGACATTTCTAACATTTCCCACAATTATCAACTTTCTAAGTCTTTCTGAGCAGGAGAAATCGCAAAACATAGTCATTTCTTCATTGCCGTCCAAAAACAACGCTTTTTTACACTCCTGTCTCCCTTTCTCTTGGAAACAATGACTTACATCAATTCTTTTACATAATTCTTGTTTCTCATGACATTTCTAACATTGCCCACAATTATCAACTTTCTAAGTCTTTCTGAGCAAGAGAAATCGCAAAACAGTCATTTCTTCATTGGCGTCCAAAAACAACGCTTTTTTACACTCCGGTCTCCCTTTCTCTTGGAAACAATGACTTACATCAATTTTTTTACATAATTCTTGTTTCTCATGACATTTCTAACATTGCCCACAATTATCAACTTTCTAAGTCTTTCTGAGCAGGAGAAATCGCAAAACATAGTCATTTCTTCATTGCCGTCCAAAAACAACGCTTTTTTACACTCCTGTCTCCCTTTCTCTTGGAAACAATGACTTACATCAATTCTTTTACATAATTCTTGTTTCTCATGACATTTCTAACATTGCCCACAATTATCAACTTTCTAAGTCTTTCTGAGCAGGAGAAATCGCAAAACAGTCATTTCTTCATTGCCGTCCAAAAACAACGCTTTTTTTACACTCCGGTCTCCCTTTCTCTTGGAAACAATGACTTACATCAATTTTTTTACATAATTCTTGTTTCTCATGACATTTCTAACATTGCCCACAATTATCAACTTTCTAAGTCTTTCTGAGCAGGAGAAATCGCAAAACAGTCATTTCTTCATTGCCGTCCAAAAACAAGGCTTTTTTACACTCCGGTCTCCCTTTCTCTTGGAAACAATGACTTACATCAATTCTTTTACATAATTCTTGTTTCTCATGACATTTCTAACATTTCCCACAATTATCAACTTTCTAAGTCTTTCTGAGCAGGAGAAATCGCAAAACATAGTCATTTCTTCATTGCCGCCCAAAAACAACGCTTTTTTACACTCCTGTCTCCCTTTCTCTTGGAAACAATGACTTACATCAATTCTTTTACATAATTCTTGTTTCTCATGACATTTCTAACATTTCCCACAATTATCAACTTTCTAAGTCTTTCTGAGCAGGAGAAATCGCAAAACATAGTCATTTCTTCATTGCCGTCCAAAAACAACGCTTTTTTACACTCCTGTCTCCCTTTCTCTTGGAAACAATGACTTACATCAATTCTTTTACATAATTCTTGTTTCTCATGACATTTCTAACATTGCCCACAATTATCAACTTTCTAAGTCTTTCTGAGCAAGAGAAATCGCAAAACAGTCATTTCTTCATTGGCGTCCAAAAACAACGCTTTTTTACACTCCGGTCTCCCTTTCTCTTGGAAACAATGACTTACATCAATTTTTTTACATAATTCTTGTTTCTCATGACATTTCTAACATTGCCCACAATTATCAACTTTCTAAGTCTTTCTGAGCAGGAGAAATCGCAAAACATAGTCATTTCTTCATTGCCGTCCAAAAACAACGCTTTTTTACACTCCTGTCTCCCTTTCTCTTGGAAACAATGACTTACATCAATTCTTTTACATAATTCTTGTTTCTCATGACATTTCTAACATTGCCCACAATTATCAACTTTCTAAGTCTTTCTGAGCAGGAGAAATCGCAAAACAGTCATTTCTTCATTGCCGTCCAAAAACAACGCTTTTTTTACACTCCGGTCTCCCTTTCTCTTGGAAACAATGACTTACATCAATTTTTTTACATAATTCTTGTTTCTCATGACATTTCTAACATTGCCCACAATTATCAACTTTCTAAGTCTTTCTGAGCAGGAGAAATCGCAAAACAGTCATTTCTTCATTGCCGTCCAAAAACAAGGCTTTTTTACACTCCGGTCTCCCTTTCTCTTGGAAACAATGACTTACATCAATTCTTTTACATAATTCTTGTTTCTCATGACAGTTCTAACATTGCCCACAATTATCAACTTTCTAAGTCTTTCTGAGCAGGAGAAATCGCAAAACATAGTCATTTCTTCATTGCCGTCCAAAAACAACGCTTTTTTACACTCCTGTCTCCCTTTTTCTTGGAAACAATGACTTACATCAATTCTTTTACATAATTCTTGTTTCTCATGACATTTCTAACATTGCCCACAATTATCAACTTTCTAAGTCTTTCTGAGCAAGAGACATCGCAAAATAGTCATTTCTTCATTGCCGTCCAAAAACAACGCTTTTTTACACTCCGGTTTCCCTTTCTCTTGGAAACAATGACTTACATCAATTCTTTTACATAATTCTTGTTTCTCATGACATTTCTAACATTGCCCACAATTTTCAACTTTCTAAGTCTTTCTGAGCAGGAGAAATCGCAAAACAGTCATTTCTTCATTGCCGTCCAAAAACAACGCTTTTTTTACACTCCGGTCTCCCTTTCTCTTGGAAACAATGACTTACATCAATTTTTTTACATAATTCTTGTTTCTCATGACATTTCTAACATTGCCCACAATTATCAACTTTCTAAGTCTTTCTGAGCAGGAGAAATCGCAAAACATAGTCATTTCTTCATTGCCGTCCAAAAACAACGCTTTTTTACACTCCGGTCTCCCTTTCTCTTGGAAACAATGACTTACATCAATTTTTTTACATAATTCTTGTTTCTCATGACATTTCTAACATTGCCCACAATTATCAACTTTCTAAGTCTTTCTGAGCAAGAGAAATCGCAAAACAGTCATTTCTTCATTGCCGTCTAAAAACAACGCTTTTTTACACTCCGGTCTCCCTTTCTCTTGGAAACAATGACTTACATCAATTCTTTTACATAATTCTTGTTTCTCATGACATTTCTAACATTTCCCACAATTATCAACTTTCTAAGTCTTTCTGAGCAGGAGAAATCGCAAAACATAGTCATTTCTTCATTGCCGTCCAAAAACAACGCTTTTTTACACTCCGGTCTCCCTTTCTCTTGGAAACAATGACTTACATCAGTTCTTTTACATAATTCTTGTTTCTCATGACATTTCTAACATTGCCCACAATTATCAACTTTCTAAGTCTTTCTGAGCAAGAGAAATCGCAAAACAGTCATTTCTTCATTGCCGTCCAAAAACAACGCTTTTTTACACTCCGCTCTCCCTTTCTCTTGGAAACAATGACTTACATCAATTCTTTTACATAATTCTTGTTTCTCATGACATTTCTAACATTGCCCACAATTATCAACTTTCTAAGTCTTTCTGAGCAGGAGAAATCGCAAAACAGTCATTTCTTCATTGCCGTCCAAAAACAACGCTTTTTTACACTCCTGTCTCCCTTTCTCTTGGAAACAATGACTTACATCAATTCTTTTACATAATTCTTGTTGCTCATGACATTTCTTACATTGCCCACAATAATCAACTTTCTAAGTCTTTTTGAGCAGGAGAAATCGCAAAACATAGTCATTTCTTCATTGCCGTCCAAAAACAACGCTTTTTTACACTCCTGTCTCCCTTTCTCTTGGAAACAATGACTTACATCAATTCTTTTACATAATTCTTGTTTCTCATGACATTTCTAACATTGCCCACAATTATCAACTTTCTAAGTCTTTCTGAGCAAGAGAAATCGCAAAACAGTCATTTCTTCATTGCCGTCTAAAAACAACGCTTTTTTACACTCCGGTCTCCCTTTCTCTTGGAAACAATGACTTACATCAATTCTTTTACATAATTCTTGTTTCACATGACATTTCTAACATTTCCCACAATTATCAACTTTCTAAGTCTTTCTGAGCAGGAGAAATCGCAAAACATAGTCATTTCTTCATTGCCGTCCAAAAACAACGCTTTTTTACACTCCGGTCTCCCTTTCTCTTGGAAACAATGACTTACATCAGTTCTTTTACATAATTCTTGTTTCTCATGACATTTCTAACATTGCCCACAATTATCAACTTTCTAAGTCTTTCTGAGCAAGAGAAATCGCAAAACAGTCATTTCTTCATTGCCGTCCAAAAACAACGCTTTTTTACACTCCGGTCTCCCTTTCTCTTGGAAACAATGACTTACATCAATTCTTTTACATAATTCTTGTTTCTCATGACATTTCTAACATTGCCCACAATTATCAACTTTCTAAGTCTTTCTGAGCAGGAGAAATCGCAAAACAGTCATTTCTTCATTGCCGTCCAAAAACAACGCTTTTTTACACTCCGGTCTCCCTTTCTCTTGGAAACAATGACTTACATCAATTCTTTTACATAATTCTTGTTTCTCATGACATTTCTAACATTTCCCACAATTATCAACTTTCTAAGTCTTTCTGAGCAGGAGAAATCGCAAAACATAGTCATTTCTTCATTGCCGTCCAAAAACAACGCTTTTTTACACTCCGGTCTCCCTTTCTCTTGGAAACAATGACTTACATCAATTCTTTTACATAATTCTTGTTTCTCATGACATTTCTAACATTGCCCACAATTATCAACTTTCTAAGTCTTTCTGAGCAGGAGAAATCGCAAAACAGTCATTTCTTCATTACCGTCCAAAAACAACGCTTTTTTTACACTCCGGTCTCCCTTTCTCTTGGAAACAATGACTTACATCAATTTTTTTACATAATTCTTGTTTCTCATGACATTTCTAACATTGCCCACAATTATCAACTTTCTAAGTCTTTCTGAGCAGGAGAAATCGCAAAACAGTCATTTCTTCATTGCCGTCCAAAAACAAGGCTTTTTTACACTCCGGTCTCCCTTTCTCTTGGAAACAATGACTTACATCAATTCTTTTACATAATTCTTGTTTCTCATGACAGTTCTAACATTGCCCACAATTATCAACTTTCTAAGTCTTTCTGAGCAGGAGAAATCGCAAAACATAGTCATTTCTTCATTGCCGTCCAAAAACAACGCTTTTTTACACTCCTGTCTCCCTTTTTCTTGGAAACAATGACTTACATCAATTCTTTTACATAATTCTTGTTTCTCATGACATTTCTAACATTGCCCACAATTATCAACTTTCTAAGTCTTTCTGAGCAAGAGAAATCGCAAAATAGTCATTTCTTCATTGCCGTCCAAAAACAACGCTTTTTTACACTCCGGTCTCCCTTTCTCTTGGAAACAATGACTTACATCAATTCTTTTACATAATTCTTGTTTCTCATGACATTTCTAACATTGCCCACAATTATCAACTTTCTAAGTCTTTCTGAGCAGGAGAAATCGCAAAACAGTCATTTCTTCATTGCCGTCCAAAAACAACGCTTTTTTACACTCCGGTCTCCCTTTCTCTTGGAAACAATGACTTACATCAATTCTTTTACATAATTCTTGTTTCTCATGACATTTCTAACATTTCCCACAATTATCAACTTTCTAAGTCTTTCTGAGCAGGAGAAATCGCAAAACATAGTCATTTCTTCATTGCCGTCCAAAAACAACGCTTTTTTACACTCCGGTCTCCCTTTCTCTTGGAAACAATGACTTACATCAATTCTTTTACATAATTCTTGTTTCTCATGACATTTCTAACATTGCCCACAATTATCAACTTTCTAAGTCTTTCTGAGCAGGAGAAATCGCAAAACAGTCATTTCTTCATTGCCGTCCAAAAACAACGCTTTTTTTTACACTCCGGTCTCCCTTTCTCTTGGAAACAATGACTTACATCAATTTTTTTACATAATTCTTGTTTCTCATGACATTTCTAACATTGCCCACAATTATCAACTTTCTAAGTCTTTCTGAGCAGGAGAAATCGCAAAACATAGTCATTTCTTCATTGCCGTCCAAAAACAACGCTTTTTTACACTCCGGTCTCCCTTTCTCTTGGAAACAATGACTTACATCAATTATTTTACATAATTCTTGTTTCTCATGACATTTCTTACATTGCCCACAATTATCAACTTTCTAAGTCTTTCTGAGCAGGAGAAATCGCAAAACATAGTCATTTCTTCATTGCCGTCCAAAAACAACGCTTTTTTACACTCCGGTCTCCCTTTCTCTTGGAAACAATGACTTACATCAATTTTTTTACATAATTCTTGTTTCTCATGACATTTCTAACATTGCCCACAATTATCAACTTTCTAAGTCTTTCTGAGCAGGAGAAATCGCAAAACATAGTCATTTCTTCATTGCCGTCCAAAAACAACGCTTTTTTACACTCCGGTCTCCCTTTCTCTTGGAAACAATGACTTACATCAATTCTTTTACATAATTCTTGTTTCTCATGACATTTCTAACATTGCCCACAATTATCAACTTTCTAAGTCTTTCTGAGCAGGAGAAATCGCAAAACAGTCATTTCTTCATTGCCGTCCAAAAACAACGCTTTTTTACTCTCCGGTCTCCCTTTCTCTTGGAAACAATGACTTACATCAATTCTTTTACATAATTCTTGTTTCTCATGACATTTCTAACATTTCCCACAATTATCAACTTTCTAAGTCTTTCTGAGCAGGAGAAATCGCAAAACATAGTCATTTCTTCATTGCCGTCCAAAAACAACGCTTTTTTACACTCCGGTCTCCCTTTCTCTTGGAAACAATGACTTACATCAATTCTTTTACATAATTCTTGTTTCTCATGACATTTCTAACATTGCCCACAATTATCAACTTTCTAAGTCTTTCTGAGCAGGAGAAATCGCAAAACAGTCATTTCTTCATTGCCGTCCAAAAACAACGCTTTTTTTACACTCCGGTCTCCCTTTCTCTTGGAAACAATGACTTACATCAATTTTTTTACATAATTCTTGTTTCTCATGACATTTCTAACATTGCCCACAATTATCAACTTTCTAAGTCTTTCTGAGCAGGAGAAATCGCAAAACAGTCATTTCTTCATTGCCGTCCAAAAACAAGGCTTTTTTACACTCCGGTCTCCCTTTCTCTTGGAAACAATGACTTACATCAATTCTTTTACATAATTCTTGTTTCTCATGACAGTTCTAACATTGCCCACAATTATCAACTTTCTAAGTCTTTCTGAGCAGGAGAAATTGCAAAACAGTCATTTCTTCATTGCCGTCCAAAAACAAGGCTTTTTTACACTCCGGTCTCCCTTTCTCTTGGAAACAATGACTTACATCAATTCTTTTACATAATTCTTGTTTCTCATGACATTTCTAACATTGCCCACAATTATCAACTTTCTAAGTCTTTCTGAGCAAGAGAAATCGCAAAACAGTCATTTCTTCATTGCCGTCCAAAAACAACGCTTTTTTACACTCCGATCTCCCTTTCTCTTGGAAACAATGACTTACATCAATTCTTTTACATACTTCTTGTTTCTCATGACATTTCTAACATTGCCTACAATTATCAACTTTCTAAGTCTTTCTGAGCAGGAGAAATCGCAAAACATAGTCATTTCTTCATTGCCGTCCAAAAACAACGCTTTTTTACACTCCTGTCTCCCTTTCTCTTGGAAACAATGACTCACATCAATTCTTTTACATAATTCTTGTTTCTCATGACATTTCTAACATTGCCCACAATTATCAACTTTCTAAGTCTTTCTGAGCAAGAGAACTCGCAAAACAGTCATTTCTTCATTGGCGTCCAAAAACAACGCTTTTTTACACTCCGGTCTCCCTTTCTCTTGGAAACAATGACTTACATCAATTCTTTTACATAATTCTTGTTTCTCATGACATTTCTAACATTGCCCACAATTATCAACTTTCTAAGTCTTTCTGAGCAGGAGAAATCGCAAAACAGTCATTTCTTCATTGGCGTCCAAAAACAACTCTTTTTTACACTCCGGTCTCCCTTTCTCTTGGAAACAATGACTTACATCAATTCTTTTACATAATTCTTGTTTCTCATGACATTTCTAACATTGCCCACAATTATCAACTTTCTAAGTCTTTCTGAGCAGGAGAAATCGCAAAACAGTCATTTCTTCATTGGCGTCCAAAAACAACGCTTTTTTACACTCCTGTCACCTTTCTCTTGGAAACAATGACTTACATCAATTCTTTTACATAATTCTTGTTTCTCATGACATTTCTTACATTGCCCACAATTATCATCTTTCTAAGTCTTTCTGAGCAGGAGAAATCGCAAAACATAGTCATTTCTTCATTGCCGTCCAAAAACAACGCTTTTTTACACTCCTGTCTCCCTTTCTCTTGGAAACAATGACTTACATCAATTCTTTTACATAATTCTTGTTTCTCATGACATTTCTAACATTTCCCACAATTATCAACTTTCTAAGTCTTTCTGAGCAGGAGAAATCGCAAAACATAGTCATTTCTTCATTGCCGTCCAAAAACAACGCTTTTTTACACTCCGGTCTCCCTTTCTCTTGGAAACAATGACTTACATCAGTTCTTTTACATAATTCTTGTTTCTCATGACATTTCTAACATTGCCCACAATTATCAACTTTCTAAGTCTTTCTGAGCAAGAGAAATCGCAAAACAGTCATTTCTTCATTGCCGTCCAAAAACAACGCTTTTTTACACTCCGCTCTCCCTTTCTCTTGGAAACAATGACTTACATCAATTCTTTTACATAATTCTTGTTTCTCATGACATTTCTAACATTGCCCACAATTATCAACTTTCTAAGTCTTTCTGAGCAAGAGAAATCGCAAAACAGTCATTTCTTCATTGCCGTCTAAAAACAACGCTTTTTTACACTCCGCTCTCCCTTTCTCTTGGAAACAATGACTTACATCAATTCTTTTACATAATTCTTGTTTCTCATGACATTTCTAACATTTCCCACAATTATCAACTTTCTAAGTCTTTCTGAGCAGGAGAAATCGCAAAACATAGTCATTTCTTCATTGCCGTCCAAAAACAACGCTTTTTTACACTCCGGTCTCCCTTTCTCTTGGAAACAATGACTTACATCAGTTCTTTTACATAATTCTTGTTTCTCATGACATTTCTAACATTTCCCACAATTATCAACTTTCTAAGTCTTTCTGAGCAGGAGAAATCGCAAAACATGGTCATTTCTTCATTGCCGTCCAAAAACAACGCTTTTTTACACTCCTGTCTCCCTTTCTCTTGGAAACAATGACTTACATCAATTCTTTTACATAATTCTTGTTTCTCATGACATTTCTAACATTGCCCACAATTATCAACTTTCTAAGTCTTTCTGAGCAGGAGAAATCGCAAAACATAGTCATTTCTTCATTGACGTCCAAAAACAACGCTTTTTTACACTCCGGTCTCCCTTTCTCTTGGAAACAATGACTTACATCAATTCTTTTACATAATTCTTGTTTCTCATGACATTTCTAACATTGCCCACAATTATCAACTTTCTAAGTCTTTCTGAGCAAGAGAAATCGCAAAACAGTCATTTCTTCATTGCCGTCCAAAAACAACGCTTTTTTACACTCCGATCTCCCTTTCTCTTGGAAACAATGACTTACATCAATTCTTTTACATAATTCTTGTTTCTCATGACATTTCTAACATTGCCCACAATAATCAACTTTCTAAGTCTTTTTGAGCAGGAGAAATCGCAAAACATAGTCATTTCTTCATTGCCGTCCAAAAACATCGCTTTTTTACACTCCTGTCTCCCTTTCTCTTGGAAACAATGACTTACATCAATTCTTTTACATAATTCTTGTTTCTCATGACATTTCTAACATTGCCCACAATTATCAACTTTCTAAGTCTTTCTGAGCAAGAGAAATCGCAAAACAGTCATTTCTTCATTGCCGTCTAAAAACAACGCTTTTTTACACTCCGGTCTCCCTTTCTCTTGGAAACAATGACTTACATCAATTCTTTTACATAATTCTTGTTTCTCATGACATTTCTAACATTTCCCACAATTATCAACTTTCTAAGTCTTTCTGAGCAGGAGAAATCGCAAAACATAGTCATTTCTTCATTGCCGTCCAAAAACAACGCTTTTTTACACTCCGGTCTCCCTTTCTCTTGGAAACAATGACTTACATCAGTTCTTTTACATAATTCTTGTTTCTCATGACATTTCTAACATTGCCCACAATTATCAACTTTCTAAGTCTTTCTGAGCAGGAGAAATCGCAAAACAGTCATTTCTTCATTGGCGTCCAAAAACAACGCTTTTTTACACTCCTGTCTCCCTTTCTCTTGGAAACAATGACTTACATCAATTCTTTTACATAATTCTTGTTTCTCATGACATTTCTTACATTGCCCACAATAATCAACTTTCTAAGTCTTTTTGAGCAGGAGAAATCGCAAAACATAGTCATTTCTTCATTGCCGTCCAAAAACAACGCTTTTTTACACTCCTGTCTCCCTTTCTCTTGGAAACAATGACTTACATCAATTCTTTTACATAATTCTTGTTTCTCATGACATTTCTAACATTGCCCACAATTATCAACTTTCTAAGTCTTTCTGAGCAAGAGAAATCGCAAAACAGTCATTTCTTCATTACCGTCTAAAAACAACGCTTTTTTACACTCCGGTCTCCCTTTCTCTTGGAAACAATGACTTACATCAATTCTTTTACATAATTCTTGTTTCTCATGACATTTCTAACATTTCCCACAATTATCAACTTTCTAAGTCTTTCTGAGCAGGAGAAATCGCAAAACATAGTCATTTCTTCATTGCCGTCCAAAAACAACGCTTTTTTACACTCCGGTCTCCCTTTCTCTTGGAAACAATGACTTACATCAGTTCTTTTACATAATTCTTGTTTCTCATGACAGTTCTAACATTTCCCACAATTATCAACTTTCTAAGTCTTTCTGAGCAGGAGAAATCGCAAAACATAGTCATTTCTTCATTGCCGTCCAAAAACAACGCTTTTTTACACTCCTGTCTCCCTTTCTCTTGGAAACAATGACTTACATCAATTCTTTTACATAATTCTTGTTTCTCATGACATTTCTAACATTTCCCACAATTATCAACTTTCTAAGTCTTTCTGAGCAGGAGAAATCGCAAAACATAGTCATTTCTTCATTGCCGTCCAAAAACAACGCTTTTTTACACTCCTGTCTCCCTTTCTCTTGGAAACAATGACTTACATCAATTCTTTTACATAATTCTTGTTTCTCATGACATTTCTAACATTTCCCACAATTATCAACTTTCTAAGTCTTTCTGAGCAAGAGAAATCGCAAAACAGTCATTTCTTCATTGGCGTCCAAAAACAACGCTTTTTTACACTCCGGTCTCCCTTTCTCTTGGAAACAATGACTTACATCAATTTTTTTACATAATTCTTGTTTCTCATGACATTTCTAACATTGCCCACAATTATCAACTTTCTAAGTCTTTCTGAGCAGGAGAAATCGCAAAACATAGTCATTTCTTCATTGCCGTCCAAAAACAACGCTTTTTTACACTCCTGTCTCCCTTTCTCTTGGAAACAATGACTTACATCAATTCTTTTACATAATTCTTGTTTCTCCTGACATTTCTAACATTGCCCACAATTATCAACTTTCTAAGTCTTTCTGAGCAAGAGAAATCGCAAAACAGTCATTTCTTCATTGGCGTCCAAAAACAACGCTTTTTTACACTCTGGTCTCCCTTTCTCTTGGAAACAATGACTTACATCAATTTTTTTACATAATTCTTGTTTCTCATGACATTTCTAACATTGCCCACAATTATCAACTTTCTAAGTCTTTTTGAGCAGGAGAAATCGCAAAACATAGTCATTTCTTCATTGCCGTCCAAAAACAACGCTTTTTTACACTTCTGTCTCCCTTTCTCTTGGAAACAATGACTTACATCAATTCTTTTACATAATTCTTGTTTCTCATGACATTTCTAACATTGCCCACAATTATCAACTTTCTAAGTCTTTCTGAGCAGGAGAAATCGCAAAACATAGTCATTTCTTCATTGTCGTCCAAAAACAACGCTTTTTTACACTCCGGTCTCCCTTTCTCTTGGAAACAATGACTTACATCAATTCTTTTACATAATTCTTGTTTCTCATGACATTTCTAACATTGCCCACAATTATCAACTTTCTAAGTCTTTCTGAGCAGGAATAATCGCAAAACATAGTCATTTCTTCATTGCCGTCCAAAAACAACGCTTTTTTACACTCCTGTCTCCCTTTCTCTTGGAAACAATGACTTACATCAATTCTTTTAAATAATTCTTGTTTCTCATGACATTTCTAACATTGCCCACAATTATCAACTTTCTAAGTCTTTCTGAGCAAGAGAAATCGCAAAACAGTCATTTCTTCATTGCAGTCCAAAAACAACGCTTTTTTACACTCCGGTCTCCCTTTCTCTTGGAAACAATGACTTACATCAATTCTTTTACATAATTCTTGTTTTTCATGACATTTCTAACATTGCCCACAATTATCAACTTTCTAAGTCTTTCTGAGCAAGAGAAATCGCAAAACAGTCATTTCTTCATTGGCGTCCAAAAACAACGCTTTTTTACACTCTGGTCTCCCTTTCTCTTGGAAACAATGACTTACATCAATTTTTTTACATAATTCTTGTTTCGCATGACATTTCTAACATTGCCCACAATTATCAACTTTCTAAGTCTTTCTGAGCAGGAGAAATCGCAAAACATAGTCATTTCTTCATTGTCGTCCAAAAACAATGCTTTTTTACACTCCGGTCTCCCTTTCTCTTGGAAACAATGACTTACATCAATTCTTTTAAATAATTCTTGTTTCTCATGACATTTCTAACATTGCCCACAATTATCAACTTTCTAAGTCTTTCTGAGCAAGAGAAATCGCAAAACAGTCATTTCTTCATTGCAGTCCAAAAACAACGCTTTTTTACACTCCGGTCTCCCTTTCTCTTGGAAACAATGACTTACATCAATTCTTTTACATAATTCTTGTTTCTCATGACATTTCTAACATTGCCCACAATTATCAACTTTCTAAGTCTTTCTGAGCAAGAGAAATCGCAAAACAGTCATTTCTTCATTGGCGTCCAAAAACAACGCTTTTTTACACTCTGGTCTCCCTTTCTCTTGGAAACAATGACTTACATCAATTTTTTTACATAATTCTTGTTTCTCATGACATTTCTAACATTGCCCACAATTATCAACTTTCTAAGTCTTTCTGAGCAGGAGAAATCGCAAAACATAGTCATTTCTTCATTGTCGTCCAAAAACAACGCTTTTTTACACTCCGGTCTCCCTTTCTCTTGGAAACAATGACTTACATCAATTCTTTTACATAATTCTTGTTTCTCATGACATTTCTTACATTGCCCACAATTATCAACTTTCTAAGTCTTTCTGAGCAGGAATAATCGCAAAACATAGTCATTTCTTCATTGCCGTCCAAAAACAACGCTTTTTTACACTCCTGTCTCCCTTTCTCTTGGAAACAATGACTTACATCAATTCTTTTAAATAATTCTTGTTTCTCATGACATTTCTAACATTGCCCACAATTATCAACTTTCTAAGTCTTTCTGAGCAAGAGAAATCGCAAAACAGTCATTTCTTCATTGCAGTCCAAAAACAACGCTTTTTTACACTCCGGTCTCCCTTTCTCTTGGAAACAATGACTTACATCAATTCTTTTACATAATTCTTGTTTCTCATGACATTTCTAACATTGCCCACAATTATCAACTTTCTAAGTCTTTTTGAGCAGGAGAAATCGCAAAACATAGTCATTTCTTCATTGCCGTCCAAAAACAACGCTTTTTTACACTCCGGTCTCCCTTTCTCTTGGAAACAATGACTTACATCAGTTCTTTTACATAATTCTTGTTTCTCATGACATTTCTAACATTGCCCACAATTATCAACTTTCTAAGTCTTTCTGAGCAGGAGAAATCGCAAAACAGTCATTTCTTCATTGGCGTCCAAAAACAACGCTTTTTTACACTCCTGTCTCCCTTTCTCTTGGAAACAATGACTTACATCAATTCTTTTACATAATTCTTGTTTCTCATGACATTTCTTACATTGCCCACAATAATCAACTTTCTAAGTCTTTTTGAGCAGGAGAAATCGCAAAACATAGTCATTTCTTCATTGCCGTCCAAAAACAACGCTTTTTTACACTCCTGTCTCCCTTTCTCTTGGAAACAATGACTTACATCAATTCTTTTACATAATTCTTGTTTCTCATGACATTTCTAACATTGCCCACAATTATCAACTTTCTAAGTCTTTCTGAGCAAGAGAAATCGCAAAACAGTCATTTCTTCATTGCCGTCTAAAAACAACGCTTTTTTACACTCCGGTCTCCCTTTCTCTTGGAAACAATGACTTACATCAATTCTTTTACATAATTCTTGTTTGTCATGACATTTCTAACATTTCCCACAATTATCAACTTTCTAAGTCTTTCTGAGCAGGAGAAATCGCAAAACATAGTCATTTCTTCATTGCCGTCCAAAAACAACGCTTTTTTACACTCCGGTCTCCCTTTCTCTTGGAAACAATGACTTACATCAGTTCTTTTACATAATTCTTGTTTCTCATGACAGTTCTAACATTTCCCACAATTATCAACTTTCTAAGTCTTTCTGAGCAGGAGAAATCGCAAAACATAGTCATTTCTTCATTGCCGTCCAAAAACAACGCTTTTTTACACTCCTGTCTCCCTTTCTCTTGGAAACAATGACTTACATCAATTCTTTTACATAATTCTTGTTTCTCATGCATTTCTAACATTTCCCACAATTATCAACTTTCTAAGTCTTTCTGAGCAGGAGAAATCGCAAAACATAGTCATTTCTTCATTGCCGTCCAAAAACAACGCTTTTTTACACTCCTGTCTCCCTTTCTCTTGGAAACAATGACTTACATCAATTCTTTTACATAATTCTTGTTTCTCATGACATTTCTAACATTTCCCACAATTATCAACTTTCTAAGTCTTTCTGAGCAAGAGAAATCGCAAAACAGTCATTTCTTCATTGGCGTCCAAAAACAACGCTTTTTTACACTCCGGTCTCCCTTTCTCTTGGAAACAATGACTTACATCAATTTTTTTACATAATTCTTGTTTCTCATGACATTTCTAACATTGCCCACAATTATCAACTTTCTAAGTCTTTCTGAGCAGGAGAAATCGCAAAACATAGTCATTTCTTCATTGCCGTCCAAAAACAACGCTTTTTTACACTCCTGTCTCCCTTTCTCTTGGAAACAATGACTTACATCAATTCTTTTACATAATTCTTGTTTCTCATGACATTTCTAACATTGCCCACAATTATCAACTTTCTAAGTCTTTCTGAGCAAGAGAAATCGCAAAACAGTCATTTCTTCATTGGCGTCCAAAAACAACGCTTTTTTACACTCTGGTCTCCCTTTCTCTTGGAAACAATGACTTACATCAATTTTTTTACATAATTCTTGTTTCTCATGACATTTCTAACATTGCCCACAATTATCAACTTTCTAAGTCTTTCTGAGCAGGAGAAATCGCAAAACATAGTCATTTCTTCATTGTCGTCCAAAAACAACGCTTTTTTACACTCCGGTCTCCCTTTCTCTTGGAAACAATGACTTACATCAATTCTTTTACATAATTCTTGTTTCTCATGACATTTCTAACATTGCCCACAATTATCAACTTTCTAAGTCTTTCTGAGCAGGAATAATCGCAAAACATAGTCATTTCTTCATTGCCGTCCAAAAACAACGCTTTTTTACACTCCTGTCTCCCTTTCTCTTGGAAACAATGACTTACATCAATTCTTTTAAATAATTCTTGTTTCTCATGACATTTCTAACATTGCCCACAATTATCAACTTTCTAAGTCTTTCTGAGCAAGAGAAATCGCAAAACAGTCATTTCTTCATTGCAGTCCAAAAACAACGCTTTTTTACACTCCGGTCTCCCTTTCTCTTGGAAACAATGACTTACATCAATTCTTTTACATAATTCTTGTTTCTCATGACATTTCTAACATTGCCCACAATTATCAACTTTCTAAGTCTTTCTGAGCAAGAGAAATCGCAAAACAGTCATTTCTTCATTGGCGTCCAAAAACAACGCTTTTTTACACTCTGGTCTCCCTTTCTCTTGGAAACAATGACTTACATCAATTTTTTTACATAATTCTTGTTTCTCATGACATTTCTAACATTGCCCACAATTATCAACTTTCTAAGTCTTTCTGAGCAGGAGAAATCGCAAAACATAGTCATTTCTTCATTGTCGTCCAAAAACAACGCTTTTTTACACTCCGGTCTCCCTTTCTCTTGGAAACAATGACTTACATCAATTCTTTTACATAATTCTTGTTTCTCATGACATTTCTAACATTGCCCACAATTATCAACTTTCTAAGTCTTTCTGAGCAGGAATAATCGCAAAACATAGTCATTTCTTCATTGCCGTCCAAAAACAACGCTTTTTTACACTCCTGTCTCCCTTTCTCTTGGAAACAATGACTTACATCAATTCTTTTAAATAATTCTTGTTTCTCATGACATTTCTAACATTGCCCACAATTATCAACTTTCTAAGTCTTTCTGAGCAAGAGAAATCGCAAAACAGTCATTTCTTCATTGCAGTCCAAAAACAACGCTTTTTTACACTCCGGTCTCCCTTTCTCTTGGAAACAATGACTTACATCAATTCTTTTACATAATTCTTGTTTCTCATGACATTTCTAACATTGCCCACAATTATCAACTTTCTAAGTCTTTCTGAGCAAGAGAAATCGCAAAACAGTCATTTCTTCATTGGCGTCCAAAAACAACGCTTTTTTACACTCTGGTCTCCCTTTCTCTTGGAAACAATGACTTACATCAATTTTTTTACATAATTCTTGTTTCTCATGACATTTCTAACATTGCCCACAATTATCAACTTTCTAAGTCTTTCTGAGCAGGAGAAATCGCAAAACATAGTCATTTCTTCATTGTCGTCCAAAAACAACGCTTTTTTACACTCCGGTCTCCCTTTCTCTTGGAAACAATGACTTACATCAATTCTTTTACATAATTCTTGTTTCTCATGACATTTCTAACATTGCCCACAATTATCAACTTTCTAAGTCTTTCTGAGCAGGAATAATCGCAAAACATAGTCATTTCTTCATTGCCGTCCAAAAACAACGCTTTTTTACACTCCTGTCTCCCTTTCTCTTGGAAACAATGACTTACATCAATTCTTTTAAATAATTCTTGTTTCTCATGACATTTCTAACATTGCCCACAATTATCAACTTTCTAAGTCTTTCTGAGCAAGAGAAATCGCAAAACAGTCATTTCTTCATTGCCGCCCAAAAACAACGCTTTTTTACACTCCGGTCTCCCTTTCTCTTGGAAACAATGACTTACATCAATTCTTTTACATAATTCTTGTTTCTCATGACATTTCTTACATTGCCCACAATTATCAACTTTCTAAGTCTTTCTGAGCAGGAGAAATCGCAAAACATAGTCATTTCTTCATTGCCGTCCAAAAACAACGCTTTTTTACACTCCTGTCTCCCTTTCTCTTGGAAACAATGACTCACATCAATTCTTTTACATAATTCTTGTTTCTCATGACATTTCTAACATTGCCCACAATTATCAACTTTCTAAGTCTTTCTGAGCAGGAGAAATCGCAAAACATAGTCATTTCTTCATTGCCGTCCAAAAACAACGCTTTTTTACACTCCTGTCTCCCTTTCTCTTGGAAACAATGACTCACATCAATTCTTTTACATAATTCTTGTTTCTCATGACATTTCTAACATTGCCCACAATTATCAACTTTCTAAGTCTTTCTGAGCAAGAGAACTCGCAAAACAGTCATTTCTTCTTTGGCGTCCAAAAACAACGCTTTTTTACACTCCGGTCTCCCTTTCTCTTGGAAACAATGACTTACATCAATTCTTTTACATAATTCTTGTTTCTCATGACATTTCTAACATTGCCCACAATTATCAACTTTCTAAGTCTTTCTGAGCAAGAGAAATCGCAAAACAGTCATTTCTTCATTGCCGTCCAAAAACAACGCTTTTTTACACTCCGGTCTCCCTTTCTCTTGGAAACAATGACTTACATCAATTCTTTTACATAATTCTTGTTTCTCATGACATTTCTAACATTGCCCACAATTATCAACTTTCTAAGTCTTTCTGAGCAGGAGAAATCGCAAAACAGTCATTTCTTCATTGGCGTCCAAAAACAACGCTTTTTTACGCTCCTGTCTCCCTTTCTCTTGGAAACAATGACTTACATCAATTCTTTTACATAATTCTTGTTTCTCATGACATTTCTTACATTGCCCACAATTATCAACTTTCTAAGTCTTTCTGAGCAGGAGAAATCGCAAAACATAGTCATTTCTTCATTGGCGTCCAAAAACAACGCTTTTTTACACTCCTGTCTCCCTTTCTCTTGGAAACAATGACTTGCATCAATTCTTTTACATAATTCTTGTTTCTCATGACATTTCTAACATTGCCCACAATTATCAACTTTCTAAGTCTTTCTGAGCAGGAGAAATCGCAAAACAGTCATTTCTTCATTGGCGTCCAAAAACAACGCTTTTTTACACTCCGGTCTCCCTTTCTCTTGGAAACAATGACTTACATCAATTCTTTTACATAATTCTTGTTTCTCATGACATTTCTAACATTGCCCACAATTATCATCTTTCTAAGTCTTTCTGAGCAGGAGAAATCGCAAAACATAGTCATTTCTTCATTGCCGTCCAAAAACAACGCTTTTTTACACTCCTGTCTCCCTTTCTCTTGGAAACAATGACTTACATCAATTCTTTTACATAATTCTTGTTTCTCATGACATTTCTAACATTTCCCACAATTATCAACTTTCTAAGTCTTTCTGAGCAGGAGAAATCGCAAAACATAGTCATTTCTTCATTGCCGTCCAAAAACAACGCTTTTTTACACTCCGGTCTCCCTTTCTCTTGGAAACAATGACTTACATCAGTTCTTTTACATAATTCTTGTTTCTCATGACATTTCTAACATTGCCCACAATTATCAACTCTCTAAGTCTTTCTGAGCAAGAGAAATCGCAAAACAGTCATTTCTTCATTGCCGTCCAAAAACAACGCTTTTTTACACTCCGCTCTCCCTTTCTCTTGGAAACAATGACTTACATCAATTCTTTTACATAATTCTTGTTTCTCATGACATTTCTAACATTGCCCACAATTATCAACTTTCTAAGTCTTTCTGAGCAGGAGAAATCGCAAAACATAGTCATTTCTTCATTGTCATCCAAAAACAACGCTTTTTTACACTCCGGTCTCCCTTTCTCTTGGAAACAATGACTTACATCAATTCTTTTACATAATTCTTGTTTCTCATGACATTTCTAACATTGCCCACAATTATCAACTTTCTAAGTCTTTCTGAGCAGGAATAATCGCAAAACATAGTCATTTCTTCATTGCCGTCCAAAAACAATGCTTTTTTACACTCCTGTCTCCCGTTCTCTTGGAAACAATGACTTACATCAATTCTTTTACATAATTCTTGTTTCTCATGACATTTCTAACATTGCCCACAATTATCAACTTTCTAAGTCTTTCTGAGCAGGAATAATCGCAAAACATAGTCATTTCTTCATTGCCGTCCAAAAACAATGCTTTTTTACACTCCTGTCTCCCGTTCTCTTGGAAACAATGACTTACATCAATTCTTTTACATAATTCTTGTTTCTCATGACATTTCTAACATTGCCCACAGTTATCAACTTTCTAAGTCTTTCTGAGCAAGAGAAATCGCAAAACAGTCATTTCTTCATTGCCGTCCAAAAACAACGCTTTTTTACACTCCGCTCTCCCTTTCTCTTGGAAACAATGACTTACATCAATTCTTTTACATAATTCTTGTTTCTCATGACATTTCTAACATTGCCCACAATTATCAACTTTCTAAGTCTTTCTGAGCAGGAGAAATCGCAAAACAGTCATTTCTTCATTGGCGTCCAAAAACAACGCTTTTTTACACTCCTGTCTCCCTTTCTCTTGGAAACAATGACTTACATCAATTCTTTTACATAATTCTTGTTTCTCATGACATTTCTTACATTGCCCACAATAATCAACTTTCTAAGTCTTTTTGAGCAGGAGAAATCGCAAAACATAGTCATTTCTTCATTGCCGTCCAAAAACAACGCTTTTTTACACTCCTGTCTCCCTTTCTCTTGGAAACAATGACTTACATCAATTCTTTTACATAATTCTTGTTTCTCATGACATTTCTAACATTGCCCACAATTATCAACTTTCTAAGTCTTTCTGAGCAAGAGAAATCGCAAAACAGTCATTTCTTCATTGCCGTCTAAAAACAACGCTTTTTTACACTCCGGTCTCCCTTTCTCTTGGAAACAATGACTTACATCAATTCTTTTACATAATTCTTGTTTCTCATGACATTTCTAACATTTCCCACAATTATCAACTTTCTAAGTCTTTCTGAGCAGGAGAAATCGCAAAACATAGTCATTTCTTCATTGCCGTCCAAAAACAACGCTTTTTTACACTCCGGTCTCCTTTTCTCTTGGAAACAATGACTTACATCAGTTCTTTTACATAATTCTTGTTTCTCATGACATTTCTAACATTTCCCACAATTATCAACTTTCTAAGTCTTTCTGAGCATGAGAAATCGCAAAACATAGTCATTTCTTCATTGCCGTCCAAAAACAACGCTTTTTTACACTCCTGTCTCCCTTTCTCTTGGAAACAATGACTTACATCAATTTTTTTACATAATTCTTGTTTCTCATGACATTTCTAACATTGCCCACAATTATCAACTTTCTAAGTCTTTCTGAGCAGGAGAAATCGCAAAACATAGTCATTTCTTCATTGCCGTCCAAAAACAACGCTTTTTTACACTCCTGTCTCCCTTTCTCTTGGAAACAATGACTTACATCAATTCTTTTACATAATTCTTGTTTCTCATGACATTTCTAACATTGCCCACAATTATCAACTTTCTAAGTCTTTCTGAGCAAGAGAAATTGCAAAACAGTCATTTCTTCATTGGCGTCCAAAAACAACGCTTTTTTACACTCTGGTCTCCCTTTCTCTTGGAAACAATGACTTACATCAATTGTTTTTTACATAATTCTTGTTTCTCATGACATTTCTAACATTGCCCACAATTATCAACTTTCTAAGTCTTTTTGAGCAGGAGAAATCGCAAAACATAGTCATTTCTTCATTGCCGTCCAAAAACAACGCTTTTTTACACTCCTGTCTCCCTTTCTCTTGGAAACAATGACTTACATCAATTCTTTTACATAATTCTTGTTTCTCATGACATTTCTAACATTGCCCACAATTATCAACTTTCTAAGTCTTTCTGAGCAGGAGAAATCGCAAAACATAGTCATTTCTTCATTGTCGTCCAAAAACAACGCTTTTTTACACTCCGGTCTCCCTTTCTCTTGGAAACAATGACTTACATCAATTCTTTTACATAATTCTTGTTTCTCATGACATTTCTAACATTGCCCACAATTATCAACTTTCTAAGTCTTTCTGAGCAGGAATAATCGCAAAACATAGTCATTTCTTCATTGCCGTCCAAAAACAACGCTTTTTTACACTCCTGTCTCCCTTTCTCTTGGAAACAATGACTTACATCAATTCTTTTAAATAATTCTTGTTTCTCATGACATTTCTAACATTGCCCACAATTATCAACTTTCTAAGTCTTTCTGAGCAAGAGAAATCGCAAAACAGTCATTTCTTCATTGCAGTCCAAAAACAACGCTTTTTTACACTCCGGTCTCCCTTTCTCTTGGAAACAATGACTTACATCAATTCTTTTACATAATTCTTGTTTCTCATGACATTTCTAACATTGCCCACAATTATCAACTTTCTAAGTCTTTCTGAGCAAGAGAAATCGCAAAACAGTCATTTCTTCATTGGCGTCCAAAAACAACGCTTTTTTACACTCTGGTCTCCCTTTCTCTTGGAAACAATGACTTACATCAATTTTTTTACATAATTCTTGTTTCTCATGACATTTCTAACATTGCCCACAATTATCAACTTTCTAAGTCTTTCTGAGCAGGAGAAATCGCAAAACATAGTCATTTCTTCATTGTCGTCCAAAAACAACGCTTTTTTACACTCCGGTCTCCCTTTCTCTTGGAAACAATGACTTACATCAATTCTTTTACATAATTCTTGTTTCTCATGACATTTCTAACATTGCCCACAATTATCAACTTTCTAAGTCTTTCTGAGCAGGAATAATCGCAAAACATAGTCATTTCTTCATTGCCGTCCAAAAACAACGCTTTTTTACACTCCTGTCTCCCTTTCTCTTGGAAACAATGACTTACATCAATTCTTTTAAATAATTCTTGTTTCTCATGACATTTCTAACATTGCCCACAATTATCAACTTTCTAAGTCTTTCTGAGCAAGAGAAATCGCAAAACAGTCATTTCTTCATTGCCGTCCAAAAACAACGCTTTTTTACACTCCGGTCTCCCTTTCTCTTGGAAACAATGACTTACATCAATTCTTTTACATAATTCTTGTTTCTCATGACATTTCTTACATTGCCCACAATTATCAACTTTCTAAGTCTTTCTGAGCAGGAGAAATCGCAAAACATAGTCATTTCTTCATTGCCGTCCAAAAACAACGCTTTTTTACACTCCGGTCTCCCTTTCTCTTGGAAACAATGACTTACATCAATTCTTTTACATAATTCTTGTTTCTCATGACATTTCTAACATTGCCCACAATTATCAACTTTCTAAGTCTTTCTGAGCAAGAGAAATCGCAAAACAGTCATTTCTTCATTGCCGTCCAAAAACAACGCTTTTTTACACTCCGGTCTCCCTTTCTCTTGGAAACAATGACTTACATCAATTTTTTTACATAATTCTTGTTTCTCATGACATTTCTAACATTGCCCACAATTATCAACTTTCTAAGTCTTTCTGAGCAGGAGAAATCGCAAAACATAGTCATTTCTTCATTGTCATCCAAAAACAACGCTTTTTTACACTCCGGTCTCCCTTTCTCTTGGAAACAATGACTTACATCAATTCTTTTACATAATTCTTGTTTCTCATGACATTTCTAACATTGCCCACAATTATCAACTTTCTAAGTCTTTCTGAGCAGGAATAATCGCAAAACATAGTCATTTCTTCATTGCCGTCCAAAAACAATGCTTTTTTACACTCCTGTCTCCCGTTCTCTTGGAAACAATGACTTACATCAATTCTTTTACATAATTCTTGTTTCTCATGACATTTCTAACATTGCCCACAATTATCAACTTTCTAAGTCTTTCTGAGCAAGAGAAATCGCAAAACAGTCATTTCTTCATTGGCGTCCAAAAACAACGCTTTTTTACACTCCGGTCTCCCTTTCTCTTGGAAACAATGACTTACATCAATTCTTTTACATAATTCTTGTTTCTCATGACATTTCTAACATTGCCCACAATTATCAACTTTCTAAGTCTTTCTGAGCAAGAGAAATCGCAAAACAGTCATTTCTTCATTGCCGTCCAAAAACAACGCTTTTTTACACTCCGGTCTCCCTTTCTCTTGGAAACAATGACTTACATCAATTCTTTTACATAATTCTTGTTTCTCATGACATTTCTAACATTGCCCACAATTATCAACTTTCTAAGTCTTTCTGAGCAGGAGAAATCGCAAAACAGTCATTTCTTCATTGGCGTCCAAAAACAACGCTTTTTTACACTCCTGTCTCCCTTTCTCTTGGAAACAATGACTTACATCAATTCTTTTACATAATTCTTGTTTCTCATGACATTTCTTACATTGCCCACAATTATCAACTTTCTAAGTCTTTCTGAGCAGGAGAAATCGCAAAACATAGTCATTTCTTCATTGCCGTCCAAAAACAACGCTTTTTTACACTCCTGTCTCCCTTTCTCTTGGAAACAATGACTTGCATCAATTCTTTTACATAATTCTTGTTTCTCATGACATTTCTAACATTGCCCACAATTATCAACTTTCTAAGTCTTTCTGAGCAGGAGAAATCGCAAAACAGTCATTTCTTCATTGCCGTCCAAAAACAACGCTTTTTTACACTCCGGTCTCCCTTTCTCTTGGAAACAATGACTTACATCAATTCTTTTACATAATTCTTGTTTCTCATGACATTTCTAACATTGCCTACAATTATCAACTTTCTAAGTCTTTCTGAGCAGGAGAAATCGCAAAACATAGTCATTTCTTCATTGCCGTCCAAAAACAACGCTTTTTTACACTCCGGTCTCCCTTTCTCTTGGAAACAATGACTTACATCAGTTCTTTTACATAATTCTTGTTTCTCATGACATTTCTAACATTGCCCACAATTATCAACTTTCTAAGTCTTTCTGAGCAAGAGAAATCGCAAAACAGTCATTTCTTCATTGCCGTCCAAAAACAACGCTTTTTTACACTCCGCTCTCCCTTTCTCTTGGAAAAAATGACTTACATCAATTCTTTTACATAATTCTTGTTTCTCATGACATTTCTAACATTGCCCACAATTATCAACTTTCTAAGTCTTTCTGAGCAGGAGAAATCGCAAAACAGTCATTTCTTCATTGCCGTCCAAAAACAACGCTTTTTTACACTCCTGTCTCCCTTTCTCTTGGAAACAATGACTTACATCAATTCTTTTACATAATTCTTGTTTCTCATGACATTTCTTACATTGCCCACAATAATCAACTTTCTAAGTCTTTTTGAGCAGGAGAAATCGCAAAACATAGTCATTTCTTCATTGCCGTCCAAAAACAACGCTTTTTTACACTCCTGTCTCCCTTTCTCTTGGAAACAATGACTTACATCAATTCTTTTACATAATTCTTGTTTCTCATGACATTTTTAACATTGCCCACAATTATCAACTTTCTAAGTCTTTCTGAGCAAGAGAAATCGCAAAACAGTCATTTCTTCATTGGCGTCCAAAAACAACGCTTTTTTACACTCTGGTCTCCCTTTCTCTTGGAAACAATGACTTACATCAATTTTTTTACATAATTCTTGTTTCTCATGACTTTTCTAACATTGCCCACAATTATCAACTTTCTAAGTCTTTTTGAGCAGGAGAAATCGCAAAACATAGTCATTTCTTCATTGCCGTCCAAAAACAACGCTTTTTTACACTCCTGTCTCCCTTTCTCTTGGAAACAATGACTTACATCAATTCTTTTACATAATTCTTGTTTCTCATGACATTTCTAACATTGCCCACAATTATCAACTTTCTAAGTCTTTCTGAGCAGGAGAAATCGCAAAACATAGTCATTTCTTCATTGTCGTCCAAAAACAACGCTTTTTTACACTCCGGTCTCCCTTTCTCTTGGAAACAATGACTTACATCAATTCTTTTACATAATTCTTGTTTCTCATGACATTTCTTACATTGCCCACAATTATCAACTTTCTAAGTCTTTCTGAGCAGGAGAAATCGCAAAACATAGTCATTTCTTCATTGCCGTCCAAAAACAACGCTTTTTTACACTCCTGTCTTCCTTTCTCTTGGAAACAATGACTTACATCAATTCTTTTACATAATTCTTGTTTCTCATGACATTTCTAACATTGCCCACAATTATCAACTTTCTAAGTCTTTCTGAGCAGGAGAAATCGCAAAACATAGTCATTTCTTCATTGCCGTCCAAAAACAACGCTTTTTTACACTCCTGTCTCCCTTTCTCTTGGAAACAATGACTTACATCAATTCTTTTACATAATTCTTGTTTCTCATGACATTTCTAACATTGCCCACAATTATCAACTTTCTAAGTCTTTCTGAGCAGGAGAAATCGCAAAACAGTCATTTCTTCATTGGCGTCCAAAAACAACGCTTTTTTACACTCCTGTCTCCCTTTCTCTTGGAAACAATGACTTACATCAATTCTTTTACATAATTCTTGTTTCTCATGACATTTCTTACATTGCCCACAATAATCAACTTTCTAAGTCTTTTTGAGCAGGAGAAATCGCAAAACATAGTCATTTCTTCATTGCCGTCCAAAAACAACGCTTTTTTACACTCCTGTCTCCCTTTCTCTTGGAAACAATGACTTACATCAATTCTTTTACATAATTCTTGTTTCTCATGACATTTCTAACATTGCCCACAATTATCAACTTTCTAAGTCTTTCTGAGCAAGAGAAATCGCAAAACAGTCATTTCTTCATTGCCGTCCAAAAACAACGCTTTTTTACACTCCGGTCTCCCTTTCTCTTGGAAACAATGACTTACATCAATTTTTTTACATAATTCTTGTTTCTCATGACATTTCTAACATTGCCCACAATTATCAACTTTCTAAGTCTTTCTGAGCAGGAGAAATCGCAAAACATAGTCATTTCTTCATTGTCATCCAAAAACAACGCTTTTTTACACTCCGGTCTCCCTTTCTCTTGGAAACAATGACTTACATCAATTCTTTTACATAATTCTTGTTTCTCATGACATTTCTAACATTGCCCACAATTATCAACTTTCTAAGTCTTTCTGAGCAGGAATAATCGCAAAACATAGTCATTTCTTCATTGCCGTCCAAAAACAACGCTTTTTTACACTCCGGTCTCCCTTTCTCTTGGAAACAATGACTTACATCAGTTCTTTTACATAATTCTTGTTTCTCATGACATTTCTAACATTTCCCACAATTATCAACTTTCTAAGTCTTTCTGAGCAGGAGAAATCGCAAAACATAGTCATTTCTTCATTGCCGTCCAAAAACAACGCTTTTTTACACTCCTGTCTCCCTTTCTCTTGGAAACAATGACTTACATCAATTCTTTTACATAATTCTTGTTTCTCATGCATTTCTAACATTTCCCACAATTATCAACTTTCTAAGTCTTTCTGAGCAGGAGAAATCGCAAAACATAGTCATTTCTTCATTGCCGTCCAAAAACAACGCTTTTTTACACTCCTGTCTCCCTTTCTCTTGGAAACAATGACTTACATCAATTCTTTTACATAATTCTTGTTTCTCATGACATTTCTAACATTTCCCACAATTATCAACTTTCTAAGTCTTTCTGAGCAAGAGAAATCGCAAAACAGTCATTTCTTCATTGGCGTCCAAAAACAACGCTTTTTTACACTCCGGTCTCCCTTTCTCTTGGAAACAATGACTTACATCAATTTTTTTACATAATTCTTGTTTCTCATGACATTTCTAACATTGCCCACAATTATCAACTTTCTAAGTCTTTCTGAGCAGGAGAAATCGCAAAACATAGTCATTTCTTCATTGCCGTCCAAAAACAACGCTTTTTTACACTCCTGTCTCCCTTTCTCTTGGAAACAATGACTTACATCAATTCTTTTACATAATTCTTGTTTCTCATGACATTTCTAACATTGCCCACAATTATCAACTTTCTAAGTCTTTCTGAGCAAGAGAAATCGCAAAACAGTCATTTCTTCATTGGCGTCCAAAAACAACGCTTTTTTACACTCTGGTCTCCCTTTCTCTTGGAAACAATGACTTACATCAATTTTTTTACATAATTCTTGTTTCTCATGACATTTCTAACATTGCCCACAATTATCAACTTTCTAAGTCTTTTTGAGCAGGAGAAATCGCAAAACATAGTCATTTCTTCATTGCCGTCCAAAAACAACGCTTTTTTACACTCCTGTCTCCCTTTCTCTTGGAAACAATGACTTACATCAATTCTTTTACATAATTCTTGTTTCTCATGACATTTCTAACATTGCCCACAATTATCAACTTTCTAAGTCTTTCTGAGCAGGAGAAATCGCAAAACATAGTCATTTCTTCATTGTCGTCCAAAAACAACGCTTTTTTACACTCCGGTCTCCCTTTCTCTTGGAAACAATGACTTACATCAATTCTTTTACATAATTCTTGTTTCTCATGACATTTCTTACATTGCCCACAATTATCAACTTTCTAAGTCTTTCTGAGCAGGAGAAATCGCAAAACATAGTCATTTCTTCATTGCCGTCCAAAAACAACGCTTTTTTACACTCCTGTCTCCCTTTCTCTTGGAAACAATGACTTACATCAATTCTTTTACATAATTCTTGTTTCTCATGACATTTCTAACATTGCCCACAATTATCAACTTTCTAAGTCTTTCTGAGCAAGAGAAATCGCAAAACAGTCATTTCTTCATTGCCGTCCAAAAACAACGCTTTTTTACACTCCGGTCTCCCTTTCTCTTGGAAACAATGACTTACATCAATTTTTTTACATAATTCTTGTTTCTCATGACATTTCTAACATTGCCCACAATTATCAACTTTCTAAGTCTTTCTGAGCAGGAGAAATCGCAAAACATAGTCATTTCTTCATTGCCGTCCAAAAACAACGCTTTTTTACACTCCTGTCTCCCTTTCTCTTGGAAACAATGACTTACATCAATTCTTTTACATAATTCTTGTTTCTCATGACATTTCTAACATTGCCCACAATTATCAACTTTCTAAGTCTTTCTGAGCAGGAGAAATCGCAAAACAGTCATTTCTTCATTGGCGTCCAAAAACAACGCTTTTTTACACTCCGGTCTCCCTTTCTCTTGGAAACAATGACTTACATCAATTCTTTTACATAATTCTTGTTTCTCATGACATTTCTTACATTGCCCACAATAATCAACTTTCTAAGTCTTTTTGAGCAGGAGAAATCGCAAAACATAGTCATTTCTTCATTGCCGTCCAAAAACAACGCTTTTTTACACTCCTGTCTCCCTTTCTCTTGGAAACAATGACTTACATCAATTCTTTTACATAATTCTTGTTTCTCATGACATTTCTAACATTTCCCACAATTATCAACTTTCTAAGTCTTTCTGAGCAGGAGAAATCGCAAAACATAGTCATTTCTTCATTGCCGTCCAAAAACAACGCTTTTTTACACTCCGGTCTCCCTTTCTCTTGGAAACAATGACTTACATCAGTTCTTTTACATAATTCTTGTTTCTCATGACATTTCTAACATTTCCCACAATTATCAACTTTCTAAGTCTTTCTGAGCAGGAGAAATCGCAAAACATAGTCATTTCTTCATTGCCGTCCAAAAACAACGCTTTTTTACACTCATGTCTCCCTTTCTCTTGGAAACAATTACTTACATCAATTCTTTTACATAATTCTTGTTTCTCATGCATTTCTAACATTTCCCACAATTATCAACTTTCTAAGTCTTTCTGAGCAGGAGAAATCGCAAAACATAGTCATTTCTTCATTGCCGTCCAAAAACAACGCTTTTTTACACTCCTGTCTCCCTTTCTCTTGGAAACAATGACTTACATCAATTCTTTTACATAATTCTTGTTTCTCATGACATTTCTAACATTTCCCACAATTATCAACTTTCTAAGTCTTTCTGAGCAAGAGAAATCGCAAAACAGTCATTTCTTCATTGGCGTCCAAAAACAACGCTTTTTTACACTCCGGTCTCCCTTTCTCTTGGAAACAATGACTTACATCAATTTTTTTACATAATTCTTGTTTCTCATGACATTTCTAACATTGCCCACAATTATCAACTTTCTAAGTCTTTCTGAGCAGGAGAAATCGCAAAACATAGTCATTTCTTCATTGCCGTCCAAAAACAACGCTTTTTTACACTCCTGTCTCCCTTTCTCTTGGAAACAATGACTTACATCAATTCTTTTACATAATTCTTGTTTCTCATGACATTTCTAACATTGCCCACAATTATCAACTTTCTAAGTCTTTCTGAGCAAGAGAAATCGCAAAAGAGTCATTTCTTCATTGGCGTCCAAAAACAACGCTTTTTTACACTCTGGTCTCCCTTTCTCTTGGAAACAATGACTTACATCAATTTTTTTACATAATTCTTGTTTCTCATGACATTTCTAACATTGCCCACAATTATCAACTTTCTAAGTCTTTTTGAGCAGGAGAAATCGCAAAACATAGTCATTTCTTCATTGCCGTCCAAAAACAACGCTTTTTTACACTCCTGTCTCCCTTTCTCTTGGAAACAATGACTTACATCAATTCTTTTACATAATTCTTGTTTCTCATGACATTTCTAACATTGCCCACAATTATCAACTTTCTAAGTCTTTCTGAGCAGGAGAAATCGCAAAACATAGTCATTTCTTCATTGCCGTCCAAAAACAACGCTTTTTTACACTCCTGTCTCTCTTTCTCTTGGAAACAATGACTTACATCAATTCTTTTACATAATTCTTGTTTCTCATGACATTTCTAACATTGCCCACAATTATCAACTTTCTAAGTCTTTCTGAGCAAGAGAAATCGCAAAACAGTCATTTCTTCATTGCCGTCCAAAAACAACGCTTTTTTACACTCCGGTCTCCCTTTCTCTTGGAAACAATGACTTACATCAATTTTTTTACATAATTCTTGTTTCTCATGACATTTCTAACATTGCCCACAATTATCAACTTTCTAAGTCATTCTGAGCAAGAGAAATCGCAAAATAGTCATTTCTTCATTGCCGTCCAAAAACAACGCTTTTTTACACTCTGGTCTCCCTTTCTCTTGGAAACAATGACTTACATCAATTCTTTTACATAATTCTTGTTTCTCATGACATTTCTAACATTGCCCACAATTATCAACTTTCTAAGTCTTTCTGAGCAGGAGAAATTGCAAAACAGTCATTTCTTCATTGCCGTCCAAAAACAACGCTTTTTTTACACTCCGGTCTCCCTTTCTCTTGGAAACAATGACTTACATCAATTTTTTTACATAATTCTTGTTTCTCATGACATTTCTAACATTGCCCACAATTATCAACTTTCTAAGTCTTTCTGAGCAGGAGAAATCGCAAAACATAGTCATTTCTTCATTGCCGTCCAAAAACAACGCTTTTTTACACTCCGGTCTCCCTTTCTCTTGGAAACAATGACTTACATCAATTATTTTACATAATTCTTGTTTCTCATGACATTTCTTACATTGCCCACAATTATCAACTTTCTAAGTCTTTCTGAGCAGGAGAAATCGCAAAACATAGTCATTTCTTCATTGCCGTCCAAAAACAACGCTTTTTTACACTCCGGTCTCCCTTTCTCTTGGAAACAATGACTTACATCAATTTTTTTACATAATTCTTGTTTCTCATGACATTTCTAACATTGCCCACAATTATCAACTTTCTAAGTCTTTCTGAGCAGGAGAAATCGCAAAACATAGTCATTTCTTCATTGCCGTCCAAAAACAACGCTTTTTTACACTCCGGTCTCCCTTTCTCTTGGAAACAATGACTTACATCAATTCTTTTACATAATTCTTGTTTCTCATGACATTTCTAACATTGCCCACAATTATCAACTTTCTAAGTCTTTCTGAGCAGGAGAAATCGCAAAACAGTCATTTCTTCATTGCCGTCCAAAAACAACGCTTTTTTACACTCCGGTCTCCCTTTCTCTTGGAAACAATGACTTACATCAATTCTTTTACATAATTCTTGTTTCTCATGACATTTCTAACATTGCCCACAATTATCAACTTTCTAAGTCTTTCTGAGCAGGAGAAATCGCAAAACAGTCATTTCTTCATTGCCGTCCAAAAACAAGGCTTTTTTACACTCCGGTCTCCCTTTCTCTTGGAAACAATGACTTACATCAATTCTTTTACATAATTCTTGTTTCTCATGACAGTTCTAACATTGCCCACAATTATCAACTTTCTAAGTCTTTCTGAGCAGGAGAAATCGCAAAACATAGTCATTTCTTCATTGCCGTCCAAAAACAACGCTTTTTTACACTCCTGTCTCCCTTTTTCTTGGAAACAATGACTTACATCAATTCTTTTACATAATTCTTGTTTCTCATGACATTTCTAACATTGCCCACAATTATCAACTTTCTAAGTCTTTCTGAGCAAGAGAAATCGCAAAATAGTCATTTCTTCATTGCCGTCCAAAAACAACGCTTTTTTACACTCCGGTCTCCCTTTCTCTTGGAAACAATGACTTACATCAATTTTTTTACATAATTCTTGTTTCTCATGACATTTCTAACATTGCCCACAATTATCAACTTTCTAAGTCTTTCTGAGCAGGAGAAATCGCAAAACATAGTCATTTCTTCATTGCCGTCCAAAAACAACGCTTTTTTACACTCCGGTCTCCCTTTCTCTTGGAAACAATGACTTACATCAATTCTTTTACATAATTCTTGTTTCTCATGACATTTCTAACATTGCCCACAATTATCAACTTTCTAAGTCTTTCTGAGCAGGAGAAATCGCAAAACAGTTATTTCTTCATTGCCGTCCAAAAACAACGCTTTTTTACACTCCGGTCTCCCTTTCTCTTGGAAACAATGACTTACATCAATTCTTTTACATAATTCTTGTTTCTCATGACATTTCTAACATTTCCCACAATTATCAACTTTCTAAGTCTTTCTGAGCAGGAGAAATCGCAAAACAGTCATTTCTTCATTGCCGTCCAAAAACAACGCTTTTTTACACTCCGGTCTCCCTTTCTCTTGGAAACAATGACTTACATCAATTCTTTTACATAATTCTTGTTTCTCATGACATTTCTAACATTTCCCACAATTATCAACTTTCTAAGTCTTTCTGAGCAGGAGAAATCGCAAAACATAGTCATTTCTTCATTGCCGTCCAAAAACAACGCTTTTTTACACTCCGGTCTCCCTTTCTCTTGGAAACAATGACTTACATCAATTTTTTTACATAATTCTTGTTTCTCATGACATTTCTAACATTGCCCACAATTATCAACTTTCTAAGTCTTTCTGAGCAGGAGAAATCGCAAAACATAGTCATTTCTTCATTGCCGTCCAAAAACAACGCTTTTTTACACTCCGGTCTCCCTTTCTCTTGGAAACAATGACTTACATCAATTCTTTTACATAATTCTTGTTTCTCATGACATTTCTAACATTGCCCACAATTATCAACTTTCTAAGTCTTTCTGAGCAGGAGAAATCGCAAAACAGTCATTTCTTCACTGCCGTCCAAAAACAACGCTTTTTTACACTCCAGTCTCCCTTTCTCTTGGAAACAATGACTTACATCAATTCTTTTACATAATTCTTGTTTCTCATGACATTTCTAACATTTCCCACAATTATCAACTTTCTAAGTCTTTCTGAGCAGGAGAAATCGCAAAACATAGTCATTTCTTCATTGCCGTCCAAAAACAACGCTTTTTTACACTCCGGTCTCCCTTTCTCTTGGAAACAATGACTTACATCAATTCTTTTACATAATTCTTGTTTCTCATGACATTTCTAACATTGCCCACAATTATCAACTTTCTAAGTCTTTCTGAGCAGGAGAAATCGCAAAACAGTCATTTCTTCATTGCCGTCCAAAAACAACGCTTTTTTACACTCCGGTCTCCCTTTCTCTTGGAAACAATGACTTACATCAATTCTTTTACATAATTCTTGTTTCTCATGACATTTCTAACATTTCCCACAATTATCAACTTTCTAAGTCTTTCTGAGCAGGAGAAATCGCAAAACATAGTCATTTCTTCATTGCCGTCCAAAAACAACGCTTTTTTACACTCCGGTCTCCCTTTCTCTTGGAAACAATGACTTACATCAATTCTTTTACATAATTCTTGTTTCTCATGACATTTCTAACATTGCCCACAATTATCAACTTTCTAAGTCTTTCTGAGCAGGAGAAATCGCAAAACAGTCATTTCTTCATTGCCGTCCAAAAACAAGGCTTTTTTACACTCCGGTCTCCCTTTCTCTTGGAAACAATGACTTACATCAATTCTTTTACATAATTCTTGTTTCTCATGACAGTTCTAACATTGCCCACAATTATCAACTTTCTAAGTCTTTCTGAGCAGGAGAAATCGCAAAACATAGTCATTTCTTCATTGCCGTCCAAAAACAACGCTTTTTTACACTCCTGTCTCCCTTTCTCTTGGAAACAATGACTTACATCAATTCTTTTACATAATTCTTGTTTCTCATGACATTTCTAACATTGCCCACAATTATCAACTTTCTAAGTCTTTCTGAGCAAGAGAAATCGCAAAATAGTCATTTCTTCATTGCCATCCAAAAACAACGCTTTTTTACACTCCGGTCTCCCTTTCTCTTGGAAACAATGACTTACATCAATTTTTTTACATAATTCTTGTTTCTCATGACATTTCTAACATTGCCCACAATTATCAACTTTCTAAGTCTTTCTGAGCAGGAGAAATCGCAAAACATAGTCATTTCTTCATTGCCGTCCAAAAACAACGCTTTTTTACACTCCGGTCTCCCTTTCTCTTGGAAACAATGACTTACATCAATTCTTTTACATATAATTCTTGTTTCTCATGACATTTCTAACATTGCCCACAATTATCAACTTTCTAAGTCTTTCTGAGCAGGAGAAATCGCAAAACAGTCATTTCTTCATTGCCGTCCAAAAACAACGCTTTTTTACACTCCGGTCTCCCTTTCTCTTGGAAACAATGACTTACATCAATTCTTTTACATAATTCTTGTTTCTCATGACATTTCTAACATTTCCCACAATTATCAACTTTCTAAGTCTTTCTGAGCAGGAGAAATCGCAAAACATAGTCATTTCTTCATTGCCGTCCAAAAACAACGCTTTTTTACACTCCGGTCTCCCTTTCTCTTGGAAACAATGACTTACATCAATTCTTTTACATAATTCTTGTTTCTCATGACATTTCTAACATTGCCCACAATTATCAACTTTCTAAGTCTTTCTGAGCAGGAGAAATCGCAAAACAGTCATTTCTTCATTGCCGTCCAAAAACAACGCTTTTTTTACACTCCGGTCTCCCTTTCTCATGGAAACAATGACTTACATCAATTTTTTTACATAATTCTTGTTTCTCATGACATTTCTAACATTGCCCACAATTATCAACTTTCTAAGTCTTTCTGAGCAGGAGAAATCGCAAAACAGGCATTTCTTCATTGCCGTCCAAAAACAAGGCTTTTTTACACTCCGGTCTCCCTTTCTCTTGGAAACAATGACTTACATCAATTCTTTTACATAATTCTTGTTTCTCATGACAGTTCTAACATTGCCCACAATTATCAACTTTCTAAGTCTTTCTGAGCAGGAGAAATCGCAAAACATAGTCATTTCTTCATTGCCGTCCAAAAACAACGCTTTTTTACACTCCTGTCTCCCTTTCTCTTGGAAACAATGACTTACATCAATTTTTTTACATAATTCTTGTTTCTCATGACATTTCTAACATTGCCCACAATTATCAACTTTCTAAGTCTTTCTGAGCAGGAGAAATCGCAAAACATAGTCATTTCTTCATTGCCGTCCAAAAACAACGCTTTTTTACACTCCGGTCTCCCTTTCTCTTGGAAACAATGACTTACATCAATTCTTTTACATAATTCTTGTTTCTCATGACATTTTTAACATTGCCCACAATTATCAACTTTCTAAGTCTTTCTGAGCAGGAGAAATCGCAAAACAGTCATTTCTTCATTGCCGTCCAAAAACAACGCTTTTTTACACTCCGGTCTCCCTTTCTCTTGGAAACAATGACTTACATCAATTATTTTACATAATTCTTGTTACTCATGACATTTCTTACATTGCCCACAATTATCAACTTTCTAAGTCTTTCTGAGCAGGAGAAATCGCAAAACATAGTCATTTCTTCATTGCCGTCCAAAAACAACGCTTTTTTACACTCCGGTCTCCCTTTCTCTTGGAAACAATGACTTACATCAATTATTTTACATAATTCTTGTTTCTCATGACATTTCTTACATTGCCCACAATTATCAACTTTCTAAGTCTTTCTGAGCAGGAGAAATCGCAAAACATAGTCATTTCTTCATTGCCGTCCAAAAACAACGCTTTTTTACACTCCTGTCTCCCTTTCTCTTGGAAACAATGACTTACATCAATTCTTTTACATAATTCTTGTTTCTCATGACATTTCTAACATTGCCCACAATTATCAACTTTCTAAGTCTTTCTGAGCAAGAGAAATCGCAAAACAGTCATTTCTTCATTGCCGTCCAAAAACAACGCTTTTTTACACTCCGATCTCCCTTTCTCTTGGAAACAATGACTTACATCAATTCTTTTACATAATTCTTGTTTCTCATGACATTTCTAACATTGCCCACAATTATCAACTTTCTAAGTCTTTCTGAGCAGGAGAAATCGCAAAACAGTCATTTCTTCATTGGCGTCCAAAAACAACGCTTTTTTACACTCCTGTCTCCCTTTCTCTTGGAAACAATGACTTACATCAATTCTTTTACATAATTCTTGTTTCTCATGACAGTTCTAACATTGCCCACAATTATCAACTTTCTAAGTCTTTCTGAGCAGGAGAAATCGCAAAACAGTCATTTCTTCATTGCCGTCCAAAAACAAGGCTTTTTTACACTCCGGTCTCCCTTTCTCTCGGAAACAATGACTTACATCAATTCTTTTACATAATTCTTGTTTCTCATGACAGTTCTAACATTGCCCACAATTATCAACTTTCTAAGTCTTTCTGAGCAGGAGAAATCGCAAAACATAGTCATTTCTTCATTGCCGTCCAAAAACAACGCTTTTTTACACTCCTGTCTCCCTTTCTCTTGGAAACAATGACTTACATCAATTCTTTTACATAATTCTTGTTTCTCATGACATTTCTAACATTGCCCACAATTATCAACTTTCTAAGTCTTTCTGAGCAAGAGAAATCGCAAAACAGTCATTTCTTCATTGCCGTCCAAAAACAACGCTTTTTTACACTCCGATCTCCCTTTCTCTTGGAAACAATGACTTACATCAATTCTTTTACATAATTCTTGTTTCTCATGACATTTCTAACATTGCCCACAATTATCAACTTTCTAAGTCTTTCTGAGCAGGAGAAATCGCAAAACAGTCATTTCTTCATTGGCGTCCAAAAACAACGCTTTTTTACACTCCTGTCTCCCTTTCTCTTGGAAACAATGACTTACATCAATTCTTTTACATAATTCTTGTTTCTCATGACAGTTCTGACATTGCCCACAATTATCAACTTTCTAAGTCTTTCTGAGCAGGAGAAATCGCAAAACAGTCATTTCTTCATTGCCGTCCAAAAACAAGGCTTTTTTACACTCCGGTCTCCCTTTCTCTCGGAAACAATGACTTACATCAATTCTTTTACATAATTCTTGTTTCTCATGACAGTTCTAACATTGCCCACAATTATCAACTTTCTAAGTCTTTCTGAGCAGGAGAAATCGCAAAACATAGTCATTTCTTCATTGCCGTCCAAAAACAACGCTTTTTTACACTCCGGTCTCCCTTTCTCTTGGAAACAATGACTTACATCAATTATTTTACATAATTCTTGTTTCTCATGACATTTCTTACATTGCCCACAATTATCAACTTTCTAAGTCTTTCTGAGCAGGAGAAATCGCAAAACATAGTCATTTCTTCATTGCCGTCCAAAAACAACGCTTTTTTACACTCCTGTCTCCCTTTCTCTTGGAAACAATGACTTACATCAATTCTTTTACATAATTCTTGTTTCTCATGACATTTCTAACATTGCCCACAATTATCAACTTTCTAAGTCTTTCTGAGCAGGAGAAATCGCAAAACATAGTCATTTCTTCATTGCCGTCCAAAAACAACGCTTTTTTACACTCCGGTCTCCCTTTCTCTTGGAAACAATGACTTACATCAATTCTTTTACATAATTCTTGTTTCTCATGACATTTCTAACATTGCCCACAATTATCAACTTTCTAAGTCTTTCTGAGCAAGAGAAATCGCAAAACAGTCATTTCTTCATTGCCGTCCAAAAACAACGCTTTTTTACACTCCGATCTCCCTTTCTTTTGGAAACAATGACTTACATCAATTCTTTTACATAATTCTTGTTTCTCATGACATTTCTAACATTGCCCACAATTATCAACTTTCTAAGTCTTTCTGAGCAGGAGAAATCGCAAAACAGTCATTTCTTCATTGGCGTCCAAAAACAACGCTTTTTTACACTCCTGTCTCCCTTTCTCTTGGAAACAATGACTTACATCAATTCTTTTACATAATTCTTGTTTCTCATGACAGTTCTAACATTGCCCACAATTATCAACTTTCTAAGTCTTTCTGAGCAGGAGAAATCGCAAAACAGTCATTTCTTCATTGCCGTCCAAAAACAAGGCTTTTTTACACTCCGGTCTCCCTTTCTCTTGGAAACAATGACTTACATCAATTCTTTTACATAATTCTTGTTTCTCATGACAGTTCTAACATTGCCCACAATTATCAACTTTCTAAGTCTTTCTGAGCAGGAGAAATCGCAAAACATAGTCATTTCTTCATTGCCGTCCAAAAACAACGCTTTTTTACACTCCTGTCTCCCTTTCTCTTGGAAACAATGACTTACATCAATTCTTTTACATAATTCTTGTTTCTCATGACATTTCTAACATTGCCCACAATTATCAACTTTCTAAGTATTTCTGAGCAGGAGAAATCGCAAAACATAGTCATTTCTTCATTGCCGTCCAAAAACAACGCTTTTTTACACTCCGGTCTCCCTTTCTCTTGGAAACAATGACTTACATCAATTCTTTTACATAATTCTTGTTTCTCATGACATTTCTAACATTGCCCACAATTATCAACTTTCTAAGTCTTTCTGAGCAAGAGAAATCGCAAAACAGTCATTTCCTTATTGCCTTCCAAAAACAACGCTTTTTTCACTCCTGTCTCCCTTTCTCTTGGAAACAATGACTTACATCAATTCTTTTACATAATTCTTGTTTCTCATGACATTTCTAACATTGCCCACAATTATCAACTTTCTAAGTCTTTCTGAGCAGGAGAAATCGCAAAACATAGTCATTTCTTCATTGCCGTCCAAAAACAACGCTTTTTTACACTCCGGTCTCCCTTTCTCTTGGAAACAATGACTTACATCAATTCTTTTACATAATTCTTGTTTCTCATGACATTTCTAACATTGCCCACAATTATCAACTTTCTAAGTCTTTCTGAGCAGGAGAAATCGCAAAACAGTCATTTCTTCATTGCCGTCCAAAAACAACGCTTTTTTACACTCCGGTCTCCCTTTCTCTTGGAAACAATGACTTACATCAATTCTTTTACATAATTCTTGTTTCTCATGACATTTCTAACATTGCCCACAATTATCAACTTTCTAAGTCTTTCTGAGCAGGAGAAATCGCAAAACATAGTCATTTCTTCATTGCCGTCCAAAAACAACGCTTTTTTACACTCCGGTCTGCCTTTCTCTTGGAAACAATGACTTACATCAATTCTTTTACATAATTCTTGTTTCTCATGACATTTCTAACATTGCCCACAATTATCAACTTTCTAAGTCTTTCTGAGCAAGAGAAATCGCAAAACAGTAATTTCTTCATTGCCGTCCAAAAACAACGCTTTTTTACACTCCGATCTCCCTTTCTCTTGGAAACAATGACTTACATCAATTCTTTTACATAATTCTTGTTTCTCATGACATTTCTAACATTGCCCACAATTATCAACTTTCTAAGTATTTCTGAGCAGGAGAAATCGCAAAACAGTCATTTCTTCATTGGCGTCCAAAAACAACGCTTTTTTACACTCCTGTCTCCCTTTCTCTTGGAAACAATGACTTACATCAATTCTTTTACATAATTCTTGTTTCTCATGACAGTTCTAACATTGCCCACAATTATCAACTTTCTAAGTCTTTCTGAGCAGGAGAAATCGCAAAACAGTCATTTCTTCATTGCCGTCCAAAAACAAGGCTTTTTTACACTCCGGTCTCCCTTTCTCTTGGAAACAATGACTTACATCAATTCTTTTACATAATTCTTGTTTCTCATGACATTTCTAACATTGCCCACAATTATCAACTTTCTAAGTCTTTCTGAGCAAGAGAAATCGCAAAATAGTCATTTCTTCATTGCCGTCCAAAAACAACGCTTTTTTACACTCCGGTCTCCCTTTCTCTTGGAAACAATGACTTACATCAATTTTTTTACATAATTCTTGTTTCTCATGACATTTCTAACATTGCCCACAATTATCAACTTTCTAAGTCTTTCTGAGCAGGAGAAATCGCAAAACATAGTCATTTCTTCATTGCCGTCCAAAAACAACCCTTTTTTACACTCCGGTCTCTCTTTCTCTTGGAAACAATGACTTACATCAATTCTTTTACATAATTCTTGTTTCTCATGACATTTCTAACATTGCCCACAATTATCAACTTTCTAAGTCTTTCTGAGCAGGAGAAATCGCAAAACAGTCATTTCTTCATTGCCGTCCAAAAACAACGCTTTTTTACACTCTGGTCTCCCTTTCTCTTGGAAACAATGACTTACATCAATTCTTTTACATAATTCTTGTTTCTCATGACATTTCTAACATTTCCCACAATTATCAACTTTCTAAGTCTTTCTGAGCAGGAGAAATCGCAAAACATAGTCATTTCTTCATTGCCGTCCAAAAACAACGCTTTTTTACACTCCGGTCTCCCTTTCTCTTGGAAACAATGACTTACATCAATTTTTTTACATAATTCTTGTTTCTCATGACATTTCTAACATTGCCCACAATTATCAACTTTCTAAGTCTTTCTGAGCAGGAGAAATCGCAAAACATAGTCATTTCTTCATTGCCGTCCAAAAACAACGCTTTTTTACACTCCGGTCTCCCTTTCTCTTGGAAACAATGACTTACATCAATTCTTTTACATAATTCTTGTTTCTCATGACATTTCTAACATTGCCCACAATTATCAACTTTCTAAGTCTTTCTGAGCAGGAGAAATCGCAAAACAGTCATTTCTTCATTGCCGTCCAAAAACAACGCTTTTTTACACTCCGGTCTCCCTTTCTCTTGGAAACAATGACTTACATCAATTCTTTTACATAATTCTTGTTTCTCATGACATTTCTAACATTTCCCACAATTATCAACTTTCTAAGTCTTTCTGAGCAGGAGAAATCGCAAAACATAGTCATTTCTTCATTGCCGTCCAAAAACAACGCTTTTTTACACTCCGGTCTCCCTTTCTCTTGGAAACAATGACTTACATCAATTCTTTTACATAATTCTTGTTTCTCATGACATTTCTAACATTGCCCACAATTATCAACTTTCTAAGTCTTTCTGAGCAGGAGAAATCGCAAAACAGTCATTTCTTCATTGCCGTCCAAAAACAACGCTTTTTTTACACTCCGGTCTCCCTTTCTCTTGGAAACAATGACTTACATCAATTTTTTTACATAATTCTTGTTTCTCATGACATTTCTAACATTGCCCACAATTATCAACTTTCTAAGTCTTTCTGAGCAGGAGAAATCGCAAAACAGTCATTTCTTCATTGCCGTCCAAAAACAAGGCTTTTTTTACACTCCGGTCTCCCTTTCTCTTGGAAACAATGACTTACATCAATTCTTTTACATAATTCTTGTTTCTCATGACAGTTCTAACATTGCCCACAATTATCAACTTTCTAAGTCTTTCTGAGCAGGAGAAATCACAAAACATAGTCATTTCTTCATTGCCGTCCAAAAACAACGCTTTTTTACACTCCTGTCTCCCTTTTTCTTGGAAACAATGACTTACATCAATTCATTTACATAATTCTTGTTTCTCATGACATTTCTAACATTGCCCACAATTATCAACTTTCTAAGTCTTTCTGAGCAAGAGAAATCGCAAAATAGTCATTTCTTCATTGCCGTCCAAAAACAACGCTTTTTTACACTCCGGTCTCCCTTTCTCTTGGAAACAATGACTTACATCAATTTTTTTACATAATTCTTGTTTCTCATGACATTTCTAACATTGCCCACAATTATCAACTTTCTAAGTCTTTCTGAGCAGGAGAAATCGCAAAACATAGTCATTTCTTCATTGCCGTCCAAAAACAACGCTTTTTTACACTCCGGTCTCCCTTTCTCTTGGAAACAATGACTTACATCAATTCTTTTACATAATTCTTGTTTCTCATGACATTTCTAACATTGCCCACAATTATCAACTTTCTAAGTCTTTCTGAGCAGGAGAAATCGCAAAACAGTCATTTCTTCATTGCCGTCCAAAAACAACGCTTTTTTACACTCCGGTCTCCCTTTCTCTTGGAAACAATGACTTACATCAATTCTTTTACATAATTCTTGTTTCTCATGACATTTCTAACATTTCCCACAATTATCAACTTTCTAAGTCTTTCTGAGCAGGAGAAATCGCAAAACAGTCATTTCTTCATTGCCGTCCAAAAACAACGCTTTTTTTACACTCCGGTCTCCCTTTCTCTTGGAAACAATGACTTACATCAATTATTTTACATAATTCTTGTTTCTCATGACATTTCTTACATTGCCCACAATTATCAACTTTCTAAGTCTTTCTGAGCAGGAGAAATCGCAAAACATAGTCATTTCTTCATTGCCGTCCAAAAACAACGCTTTTTTACACTCCTGTCTCCCTTTCTCTTGGAAACAATGACTTACATCAATTCTTTTACATAATTCTTGTTTCTCATGACATTTCTAACATTGCCCACAATTATCAACTTTCTAAGTCTTTCTGAGCAGGAGAAATCGCAAAACATAGTCATTTCTTCATTGCCGTCCAAAAACAACGCTTTTTTACACTCCGGTCTCCCTTTCTCTTGGAAACAATGACTTACATCAATTCTTTTACATAAATCTTGTTTCTCATGACATTTCTAACATTGCCCACAATTATCAACTTTCTAAGTCTTTCTGAGCAGGAGAAATCGCAAAACAGTCATTTCTTCATTGCCGTCCAAAAACAACGCTTTTTTTACACTCCGGTCTCCCTTTCTCTTGGAAACAATGACTTACATCAATTTTTTTACATAATTCTTGTTTCTCATGACATTTCTAACATTGCCCACAATTATCAACTTTCTAAGTCTTTCTGAGCAGGAGAAATCGCAAAACAGTCATTTCTTCATTGCCGTCCAAAAACAAGGCTTTTTTACACTCCGGTCTCCCTTTCTCTTGGAAACAATGACTTACATCAATTCTTTTACATAATTCTTGTTTCTCATGACAGTTCTAACATTGCCCACAATTATCAACTTTCTAAGTCTTTCTGAGCAGGAGAAATCGCAAAACATAGTCATTTCTTCATTGCCGTCCAAAAACAACGCTTTTTTACACTCCTGTCTCCCTTTTTCTTGGAAACAATGACTTACATCAATTCATTTACATAATTCTTGTTTCTCATGACATTTCTAACATTGCCCACAATTATCAACTTTCTAAGTCTTTCTGAGCAAGAGAAATCGCAAAATAGTCATTTCTTCATTGCCGTCCAAAAACAACGCTTTTTTACACTCCGGTCTCCCTTTCTCTTGGAAACAATGACTTACATCAATTTTTTTACATAATTCTTGTTTCTCATGACATTTCTAACATTGCCCACAATTATCAACTTTCTAAGTCTTTCTGAGCAGGAGAAATCGCAAAACATAGTCATTTCTTCATTGCCGTCCAAAAACAACGCTTTTTTACACTCCGGTCTCCCTTTCTCTTGGAAACAATGACTTACATCAATTCTTTTACATAATTCTTGTTTCTCATGACATTTCTAACATTGCCCACAATTATCAACTTTCTAAGTCTTTCTGAGCAGGAGAAATCGCAAAACAGTCATTTCTTCATTGCCGTCCAAAAACAACGCTTTTTTACACTCCGGTCTCCCTTTCTCTTGGAAACAATGACTTACATCAATTCTTTTACATAATTCTTGTTTCTCATGACATTTCTAACATTTCCCACAATTATCAACTTTCTAAGTCTTTCTGAGCAGGAGAAATCGCAAAACATAGTCATTTCTTCATTGCCGTCCAAAAACAACGCTTTTTTACACTCCGGTCTCCCTTTCTCTTGGAAACAATGACTTACATCAATTCTTTTACATAATTCTTGTTTCTCATGACATTTCTAACATTGCCCACAATTATCAACTTTCTAAGTCTTTCTGAGCAGGAGAAATCGCAAAACAGTCATTTCTTCATTGCCGTCCAAAAACAACGCTTTTTTTACACTCCGGTCTCCCTTTCTCTTGGAAACAATGACTTACATCAATTTTTTTACATAATTCTTGTTTCTCATGACATTTCTAACATTGCCCACAATTATCAACTTTCTAAGTCTTTCTGAGCAGGAGAAATCGCAAAACATAGTCATTTCTTCATTGCCGTCCAAAAACAACGCTTTTTTACACTCCGGTCTCCCTTTCTCTTGGAAACAATGACTTACATCAATTATTTTACATAATTCTTGTTTCTCATGACATTTCTTACATTGCCCACAATTATCAACTTTCTAAGTCTTTCTGAGCAGGAGAAATCGCAAAACATAGTCATTTCTTCATTGCCGTCCAAAAACAACGCTTTTTTACACTCCTGTCTCCCTTTCTCTTGGAAACAATGACTTACATCAATTCTTTTACATAATTCTTGTTTCTCATGACATTTCTAACATTGCCCACAATTATCAACTTTCTAAGTGTCACTCACCGGACCGTGAGTGCCTCTTCCCGGACTATTAGGAACCGTGGACGTCCTCTATCCTGAGGGACTGCGCATGCGCAGCCCTTTCCAAACCTTCAGTGTATGTTCCTTTAACTTAATTGGCAGATCAGGCAACCTCCCTATATTAAGCACCTGTGGTCAACACCACGTTGCCTGATCTTGGAGTCTCATTCCCTATGAGTCTCTGAAGGTGTTCCTGTGTTTCCTCGTTATTCAGCCCTGCTGATTCCTGTGGTTTCCAAACCACTTCTACCTCTGTGGTTTCCAAACCACTTCTACTCCTGTGGTTCCCATACCACTTCTACCATCAACTATATCATCGTGACTGTGAGCTGATTCCTATCCGCTGCCTCCGTGCACTACAGTCTTCTAACCACTTCAACTCTACTATGTATTATTGGGACTGTTAGCTGATTCCTATCCGCTGCCTCCGTGCACTTCAGTCTCCTATTCACTTCCATTCACCTGTTCCTGATTGTGACTGCCAGCTGATTCCTATCCGCTGCCTCCGTGCACTACAGTCTTCATCCTGCAACTCGTCTGTGTTTCATCATCGTGACTGCTGCTGATTCCTATCCGCTGCCTCCGTGCACTACAGTCTTCAACCTGCAACCCGTTTGTGTTTCATTGTGACTGTTTGGCTGATTCCTATCCGCTGCCTCTGGGCGCTTCAGTCTTCAGTTCTTGTCAACTCTCCCGTGTTTCCCTGAGTCTACTGCCTATGGTGCTACCCGCTATTCTCCGTGATCAACAGTTCCAGTTCAACTCTGCTCTCCTGTGTCCCATCGTTACTGCACCTGCTGGTTGCTATTGGCTACCTCCGTGTTCCCGCAGAGACCCGCTGCTGCTACTCCTCAGCACTACTCATCCATCTACTGCTGATCCGCTCTCCACGCTTTCCTGTGTTCCCTGCTGGTCTACCTACCTGTGCGCTGCACCTACTAGACCACCGCTTCACCCATCCAGGGACTTCGCATCCTGCCGGCCTCCTGCCGTTCAGGTATCTCTGCACTCCTGTCTGACTGCCTTCTCCTGAACCACGGTATGCCTGCTTCTCATTGACTGTGCTGTGTATTGCATACCTTGCTGGACTGTGTTGGTTCTCCTCTGGAGTGTGCTATCCGCTGAGTCTATTGCCATCATTGACTGTGTTAACTTATGCTGGACTACTTCAAGAGACTTTTCTATATTGGCAGTATTGCTCAGTTATCTATACATTAATATTGTGCATATTACTGTGGTTCAAAGTCAAGGTGCCCGTGTATATCTTGTGTTGCAGTTTCTCCCCGTGCACCTCCTCACATATATATTCAGTGGTACAACTTGCTGAAGGCAGACCACTGATCCCTGTTTCCAGTATCACCTGTTCCATTATCCTCTCACATAGCAGTGGTACAACTTGCTATCGCAGACCACTGACTACCCGGATACCTCCACTTGGATTCCATTCCTTCACTCAGACAGCGGTACAACTTGCTACCCGCAGACCGCTGACTCTCATCACTCCCTCGTTTCTGTTGGACATTCCTCCTCACTATAGCAGTGGTACAACTTGCTACCGCAGACCACTGACTACTTTCACGTGTCCTTTGTCCATACAGTTCCTCGTGTATTACCACTTCCATATTGCCAGTGCTGCTAGTCATAGACTTTCCTGAGCATCTCATCAGCTGCTATTTCCTGTTCCGTGATCACCCTGCTACCAGTGTACCATATTACCACCTATACTGCTCTGGTAAGCCTATCACCTGGTGATCCCTGGGTAAAGACTCCTAGTGCCCGTGACAGTAAGATCAGGCCATGACAGACCCAGATACGGAACCTACCGCTAAAGAGATGCTGCAGCATCTGGTCAGCCGTGTGGAGCAACAGGATGCTCGCCAACAGCTGTTACTTCAATGTTACCAATCGTTAACCTCCCAAGGAACATCTGGACAGACTGTTACAGCTAATATTGAAGCTCCTGTGCTTTCCTCCGTTTCCCCAGTGCCATCCCAGGTGTCTACAGCTCCTACGCTTCACCTGCCTACTCCGTCAAAATATGACGGGGACCCCAAAACTTGTAGAGGTTTCCTTAACCAATGTTCAGTCCATTTTGAACTCCAACCTCAAAATTTTTCTACCCATCGTTCCAGAGTGGCCTATCTTATCTCATTGTTTTCCGGACAAGCCCTGGCTTGGGCCTCCCCTCTGTGGGAAAGAAACGATCCAATTCTACAAGATAGTGCCAAATTCATTTCCACGTTCCGAAGTGTGTTCGATGAACCAGGTCGTGTGACCTCCGCTGCTTCCAGCATTCTTCGTTTACGACAAGGCTCCAATACAGTAGGACAGTATGTCATTCAATTTAGGATCTTAGCCTCTGAACTTCAGTGGAATACTGAAGCATTAGTTGCCGCCTTCTGGCAGGGGCTCTCCGATAAAATTAAAGATGCACTGACTACCCAAGAGCTTCCTTCGTCACTAGAAGATTTGATCTCTCTTTGCCACCGTGTAGATATGAGATTTCGTGAAAGAGAGTCTGAGAAAACAACGGCTGTTAAAGCACCTCTTCGTTCAAATCCTCAATTTCGTCCAGCTCCATCCTCTGTGATTCCCATGGAGATAGGACGTTCCAAATTATCTTCAGAGGAGAGGAAACGAAGAGTAAAGAATAGACTCTGTATCTATTGTGCTGATTCCACGCATACGCTCAGCTCTTGCCCTAAGAGATCGGGAAATGCCAGGCCCTAACTAGTTCTGGAGAGGTGAAGTTAGGGTCCCTGGAGTCCTCTCCATTGTCTATGAAATCTAAAGTCTGCGCCTTTGATGTGACTATCTCCCTTGCTACCAAATCCTTTGAGTCACAGGCATTGATTGATTCCGGAGCAGCAGGAAATTTCATTTCTAAATCACTAGTGAATCAATGGTCCCTACCAGTGATCACTTTAAAAACACCCATTACTGTGACGGCTATAGATGGATCACGTCTCATCAATGGTCTCATCACCCAGAGTACGTCTCCAGTAACCCTTCAGATTGGTGTACTACACCATGAAGAAATTTCGTTTTTAATTCTTCCAGTTACGACAAGTCCGATTGTCTTAGGCCTTCCATGGCTTCAGTGTCACTCTCCCCAGATTGACTGGCGCACTCCTCAAGTTACGTCTTGGGGGTCTGAATGTCACCATCGTTGTCTTTCTCAAGTGACTCCTCTTAAAGTACAGCAATCTTCCATCACATCTTCCTCCCCGGGACTCCCTCCTCAGTATGCTTTATTTGCCGATGTGTTTGATAAAGCTCAGTCTGAACGTCTTCCTCCTCATCGTTCTTGGGATTGTCCGATCGACCTTCTACCTGGCAAGACTCCTCCCAGGGGCCGGGTCTATCCTCTCTCGTTGCCTGAAACTCAAGCCACATCTGAGTACATACAGGAGAATCTCCAGCGTGGCTTCATTCGACCTTCCACCTCTCCCGCTGGAGCTGGGTTCTTCTTCGTCAAAAAGAAGGATGGATCATTACGCCCTTGTATAGATTTTCGTGGACTCAACGCCATTACTATCAAGAATCGGTATCCCATTCCGCTGATCACTGAGCTATTTGATCGCATCAAGGGAGCTCGGATATTTACTAAGTTGGATCTTCGTGGTGCCTACAATTTAATTAGAATCCGTTCCGGTGATGAATGGAAGACCGCGTTTAACACCAGAGATGGGCATTACGAATATTTAGTAATGCCCTTCGGGCTGTGTAATGCCCCCGCTGTTTTCCAAGGTTTCATCAATGAGATCTTTCGGGACTTATTATATGTATGTGTCGTTGTCTACCTGGACGACATATTGATCTTCTCACAGGACCTGCCTTCTCATCACCAACATGTGGCAGAGGTCCTCTCCAGACTGCGGAAAAACTCATTGTTCTGTAAATTGGAAAAATGTTCATTCGAATTACCCCAGATTCCATTCTTGGGGTATATAGTTTCCGGAGTTGGCCTGAAGATGGATCCAGACAAAGTAAATGCTGTACTACATTGGCCTCAGCCAACTACTCTTCGTGCCATCCAGCGTTTTTTAGGTTTTGCCAATTACTATAGACGCTTCATTCAAGACTTCTCGTCCATTGCATCTCCTATTGTGGCCCTGACTCGTAAAGGGGCTAATACTAAGCAATGGTCATCTGAGGCTCTCCAAGCCTTCCAAATTCTCAAAGAGTCCTTCTCGTCTGCTCCCATTCTTCGACAGCCTGATGTGACACTTCCCTTCTTCCTAGAAGTAGATGCCTCTAATGTGGGCTTAGGAGCCATTCTCTCCCAACGCTCGGAGCAACAAAAATTACATCCTTGTGCCTTCTACTCTCGGGGTCTTCTGCCCGCCGAGAGAAATTACACTATCGGGGACAAGGAGTTGCTGGCCATCAAAGCTGCATTAGAGGAATGGAGATACTTGTTGGAAGGAGCTCGTCATCCGGTGACGATCTTCACAGATCATAAGAACTTGTCATATTTGCAATCTGCTCAATGCTTGAACCCTCGTCAAGCAAGATGGTCTCTTTTCTTTTCCCGTTTTGAATTAATTATAACCTTCAAACCAGCCGCTAAGAACAAGAAAGCTGACGCTCTATCTCGAGCTTTTGTGACGTCCTCTGATGTAGAAGAGGTTCCCAACCATGCTATTCTAGACCCCAAATGTATTTCTCTGGCTGCTTCATCCACCAAAATGCTACCATTTGGGAAGACCCTCGTGCCTCCTACCCTGAGGAGGAAAATCCTTTCGTGGTACCATGCCTCTCGTTTTTCTGGACACGCCGGTGAACATAAGACCTTTGAGATGCTCTCTCGAAGTTACTGGTGGCCTTCAATGAGGAGAGACGTCAAAGAGTTTATTGCTTCCTGTGATTTATGTTCTCAGTTCAAATCCTCCCGCAGAACTCCAGCAGGGTTGCTGCGACCACTACCCATTCCGTCCAAGCCTTGGACCCATATTAGTATGGATTTCGTTACTGATTTGCCACCAAGTAAGAATCACAATACTATTTGGGTAGTGGTAGACAGATTTTCGAAGATGGCTCATTTCGTCCCTCTGTCCGGTTTACCTTCTTCGTCTACTTTGGCTGAACACTTCATTAAAGAAATCTTCCGCATCCATGGATGTCCGTCTGAGATTGTGTCAGATAGAGGAGTACAATTCGTTTCCAGATTCTGGCGGGCCCTTTGTAAAACTTTGGGCATACGATTAGCTCTCTCATCGTCTTACCATCCGCAATCTAACGGACAAACGGAACGAGTCAATCAAGATCTTGAGACTTTTATTAGGATGTTTTCTTCAGCCAACCAAGACAACTGGGTAGAATTGCTCCCTTGGGCTGAATTCGCCCATAACAACATGTACCATGAGTCATCATCCAAAACTCCATTCTTTGTGGTCTACGGTCACCATCCGTCTTTTCCGGAATTTCCTGCCCTCCCACCCACCCAAGTTCCTGCTGTGGAGACTACTTGTCAGACCTTCAAAAATATCTGGTCTCAGGTCAAGACCTGTTTAAAGAAGACATCTAACAAATATAAGTCTTTCGCAGATAAGAAGAGGCGGGCTATTCCACCACTAAAAATTGGAGATCGGGTTTGGTTATCTACCAAAAATATTCGTTTGAAGGTTCCATCTATGAAATTCGCTCCTCGTTTTATTGGTCCATATAGGATCATTCAAGTTATCAATCCAGTATGCGTTAAACTTCTTCTTCCTAAGAATCTTCGGATTTCCAATGCCTTCCATGTGTCCTTACTCAAACCTCTCATTATCAACCGCTTCTCGACTCCTCCCTCAGCACCGCAGCCAGTTCAAGTTCATCAGGAGGAGGATTTCGAGATTACTGAGGTATTGGATGCAAAAATTTCGCGAGGAATCCTCCGTTTCCTCGTTCATTGGAAGGGCTTTGGTCCTGAAGAACGTTCATGGATCAAAGCTGAAGATCTTAATGCTCCTGCTCTTCTGAAGAAGTTTTATTCCAAAAATCCGGACAAGCCCGGTTCCAGGCGTTCTGTGCCCACCTTTAAAAGGGGGGGTACTGTCACTCACCGGACCGTGAGTGCCTCTTCCCGGACTATTAGGAACCGTGGACGTCCTCTATCCTGAGGGACTGCGCATGCGCAGCCCTTTCCAAACCTTCAGTGTATGTTCCTTTAACTTAATTGGCAGATCAGGCAACCTCCCTATATTAAGCACCTGTGGTCAACACCACGTTGCCTGATCTTGGAGTCTCATTCCCTATGAGTCTCTGAAGGTGTTCCTGTGTTTCCTCGTTATTCAGCCCTGCTGATTCCTGTGGTTTCCAAACCACTTCTACCTCTGTGGTTTCCAAACCACTTCTACTCCTGTGGTTCCCATACCACTTCTACCATCAACTATATCATCGTGACTGTGAGCTGATTCCTATCCGCTGCCTCCGTGCACTACAGTCTTCTAACCACTTCAACTCTACTATGTATTATTGGGACTGTTAGCTGATTCCTATCCGCTGCCTCCGTGCACTTCAGTCTCCTATTCACTTCCATTCACCTGTTCCTGATTGTGACTGCCAGCTGATTCCTATCCGCTGCCTCCGTGCACTACAGTCTTCATCCTGCAACTCGTCTGTGTTTCATCATCGTGACTGCTGCTGATTCCTATCCGCTGCCTCCGTGCACTACAGTCTTCAACCTGCAACCCGTTTGTGTTTCATTGTGACTGTTTGGCTGATTCCTATCCGCTGCCTCTGGGCGCTTCAGTCTTCAGTTCTTGTCAACTCTCCCGTGTTTCCCTGAGTCTACTGCCTATGGTGCTACCCGCTATTCTCCGTGATCAACAGTTCCAGTTCAACTCTGCTCTCCTGTGTCCCATCGTTACTGCACCTGCTGGTTGCTATTGGCTACCTCCGTGTTCCCGCAGAGACCCGCTGCTGCTACTCCTCAGCACTACTCATCCATCTACTGCTGATCCGCTCTCCACGCTTTCCTGTGTTCCCTGCTGGTCTACCTACCTGTGCGCTGCACCTACTAGACCACCGCTTCACCCATCCAGGGACTTCGCATCCTGCCGGCCTCCTGCCGTTCAGGTATCTCTGCACTCCTGTCTGACTGCCTTCTCCTGAACCACGGTATGCCTGCTTCTCATTGACTGTGCTGTGTATTGCATACCTTGCTGGACTGTGTTGGTTCTCCTCTGGAGTGTGCTATCCGCTGAGTCTATTGCCATCATTGACTGTGTTAACTTATGCTGGACTACTTCAAGAGACTTTTCTATATTGGCAGTATTGCTCAGTTATCTATACATTAATATTGTGCATATTACTGTGGTTCAAAGTCAAGGTGCCCGTGTATATCTTGTGTTGCAGTTTCTCCCCGTGCACCTCCTCACATATATATTCAGTGGTACAACTTGCTGAAGGCAGACCACTGATCCCTGTTTCCAGTATCACCTGTTCCATTATCCTCTCACATAGCAGTGGTACAACTTGCTATCGCAGACCACTGACTACCCGGATACCTCCACTTGGATTCCATTCCTTCACTCAGACAGCGGTACAACTTGCTACCCGCAGACCGCTGACTCTCATCACTCCCTCGTTTCTGTTGGACATTCCTCCTCACTATAGCAGTGGTACAACTTGCTACCGCAGACCACTGACTACTTTCACGTGTCCTTTGTCCATACAGTTCCTCGTGTATTACCACTTCCATATTGCCAGTGCTGCTAGTCATAGACTTTCCTGAGCATCTCATCAGCTGCTATTTCCTGTTCCGTGATCACCCTGCTACCAGTGTACCATATTACCACCTATACTGCTCTGGTAAGCCTATCACCTGGTGATCCCTGGGTAAAGACTCCTAGTGCCCGTGACACTAAGTCTTTCTGAGCAGGAGAAATCGCAAAACATAGTCATTTCTTCATTGCCGTCCAAAAACAACGCTTTTTTACACTCCGGTCTCCCTTTCTCTTGGAAACAATGACTTACATCAATTCTTTTACATAATTCTTGTTTCTCATGACATTTCTAACATTGCCCACAATTATCAACTTTCTAAGTCTTTCTGAGCAAGAGAAATCGCAAAACAGTCAATTCTTCATTGCCGTCCAAAAACAACGCTTTTTTACACTCCGATCTCCCTTTCTCTTGGAAACAATGACTTACATCAATTCTTTTACATAATTCTTGTTTCTCATGACATTTCTAACATTGCCCACAATTATCAACTTTCTAAGTCTTTCTGAGCAGGAGAAATCGCAAAACAGTCATTTCTTCATTGGCGTCCAAAAACAACGCTTTTTTACACTCCTGTCTCCCTTTCTCTTGGAAACAATGACTTACATCAATTCTTTTACATAATTCTTGTTTCTCATGACAGTTCTAACATTGCCCACAATTATCAACTTTCTAAGTCTTTCTGAGCAGGAGAAATCGCAAAACAGTCATTTCTTCATTGCCGTCCAAAAACAAGGCTTTTTTACACTCCGGTCTCCCTTTCTCTTGGAAACAATGACTTACATCAATTCTTTTACATAATTCTTGTTTCTCATGACAGTTCTAACATTGCCCACAATTATCAACTTTCTAAGTCTTTCTGAGCAGGAGAAATCGCAAAACATAGTCATTTCTTCATTGCCGTCCAAAAACAACGCTTTTTTACACTCCGGTCTCCCTTTCTCTTGGAAACAATGACTTACATCAATTATTTTACATAATTCTTGTTTCTCATGACATTTCTTACATTGCCCACAATTATCAACTTTCTAAGTCTTTCTGAGCAGGAGAAATCGCAAAACATAGTCATTTCTTCATTGCCGTCCAAAAACAACGCTTTTTTACACTCCTGTCTCCCTTTCTCTTGGAAACAATGACTTACATCAATTCTTTTACATAATTCTTGTTTCTCATGACATTTCTAACATTGCCCACAATTATCAACTTTCTAAGTCTTTCTGAGCAGGAGAAATCGCAAAACATAGTCATTTCTTCATTGCCGTCCAAAAACAACGCTTTTTTACACTCCGGTCTCCCTTTCTCTTGGAAACAATGACTTACATCAATTCTTTTACATAATTCTTGTTTCTCATGACATTTCTAACATTGCCCACAATTATCAACTTTCTAAGTCTTTCTGAGCAAGAGAAATCGGAAAACAGTCAATTCTTCATTGCCGTCCAAAAACAACGCTTTTTTACACTCCGATCTCCCTTTCTCTTGGAAACAATGACTTACATCAATTCTTTTACATAATTCTTGTTTCTCATGACATTTCTAACATTGCCCACAATTATCAACTTTCTAAGTCTTTCTGAGCAGGAGAAATCGCAAAACAGTCATTTCTTCATTGGCGTCCAAAAACAACGCTTTTTTACACTCCTGTCTCCCTTTCTCTTGGAAACAATGACTTACATCAATTCTTTTACATAATTCTTGTTTCTCATGACAGTTCTAACATTGCCCACAATTATCAACTTTCTAAGTCTTTCTGAGCAGGAGAAATCGCAAAACAGTCATTTCTTCATTGCCGTCCAAAAACAAGGCTTTTTTACACTCCGGTCTCCCTTTCTCTTGGAAACAATGACTTACATCAATTCTTTTACATAATTCTTGTTTCTCATGACAGTTCTAACATTGCCCACAATTATCAACTTTCTAAGTCTTTCTGAGCAGGAGAAATCGCAAAACATAGTCATTTCTTCATTGCCGTCCAAAAACAACGCTTTTTTACACTCCGGTCTCCCTTTCTCTTGGAAACAATGACTTACATCAATTATTTTACATAATTCTTGTTTCTCATGACATTTCTTACATTGCCCACAATTATCAACTTTCTAAGTCTTTCTGAGCAGGAGAAATCGCAAAACATAGTCATTTCTTCATTGCCGTCCAAAAACAACGCTTTTTTACACTCCTGTCTCCCTTTCTCTTGGAAACAATGACTTACATCAATTCTTTTACATAATTCTTGTTTCTCATGACATTTCTAACATTGCCCACAATTATCAACTTTCTAAGTCTTTCTGAGCAGGAGAAATCGCAAAACATAGTCATTTCTTCATTGCCGTCCAAAAACAACGCTTTTTTACACTCCGGTCTCCCTTTCTCTTGGAAACAATGACTTACATCAATTCTTTTACATAATTCTTGTTTCTCATGACATTTCTAACATTGCCCACAATTATCAACTTTCTAAATCTTTCTGAGCAGGAGAAATCGCAAAACAGTCATTTCTTCATTGGCGTCCAAAAACAACGCTTTTTTACACTCCTGTCTCCCTTTCTCTTGGAAACAATGACTTACATCAATTCTTTTACATAATTCTTGTTTCTCATGACAGTTCTAACATTGCCCACAATTATCAACTTTCTAAGTCTTTCTGAGCAGGAGAAATCGCAAAACAGTCATTTCTTCATTGCCGTCCAAAAACAAGGCTTTTTTACACTCCGGTCTCCCTTTCTCTTGGAAACAATGACTTACATCAATTCTTTTACATAATTCTTGTTTATCATGACAGTTCTAACATTGCCCACAATTATCAACTTTCTAAGTCTTTCTGAGCAGGAGAAATCGCAAAACATAGTCATTTCTTCATTGCCGTCCAAAAACAACGCTTTTTTACACTCCGGTCTCCCTTTCTCTTGGAAACAATGACTTACATCAATTCTTTTACATAATTCTTGTTTCTCATGACATTTCTAACATTGCCCACAATTATCAACTTTCTAAGTCTTTCTGAGCAAGAGAAATCGCAAAACAGTCAATTCTTCATTGCCGTCCAAAAACAACGCTTTTTTACACTCCGATCTCCCTTTCTCTTGGAAACAATGACTTACATCAATTCTTTTACATAATTCTTGTTTCTCATGACATTTCTAACATTGCCCACAATTATCAACTTTCTAAGTCTTTCTGAGCAGGAGAAATCGCAAAACAGTCATTTCTTCATTGGCGTCCAAAAACAACGCTTTTTTACACTCCTGTCTCCCTTTCTCTTGGAAACAATGACTTACATCAATTCTTTTACATAATTCTTGTTTCTCATGACAGTTCTAACATTGCCCACAATTATCAACTTTCTAAGTCTTTCTGAGCAGGAGAAATCGCAAAACAGTCATTTCTTCATTGCCGTCCAAAAACAAGGCTTTTTTACACTCCGGTCTCCCTTTCTCTTGGAAACAATGACTTACATCAATTCTTTTACATAATTCTTGTTTCTCATGACAGTTCTAACATTGCCCACAATTATCAACTTTCTAAGTCTTTCTGAGCAGGAGAAATCGCAAAACATAGTCATTTCTTCATTGCCGTCCAAAAACAACGCTTTTTTACACTCCGGTCTCCCTTTCTCTTGGAAACAATGACTTACATCAATTATTTTACATAATTCTTGTTTCTCATGACATTTCTTACATTGCCCACAATTATCAACTTTCTAAGTCTTTCTGAGCAGGAGAAATCGCAAAACATAGTCATTTCTTCATTGCCGTCCAAAAACAACGCTTTTTTACACTCCTGTCTCCCTTTCTCTTGGAAACAATGACTTACATCAATTCTTTTACATAATTCTTGTTTCTCATGACAGTTCTAACATTGCCCACAATTATCAACTTTCTAAGTCTTTCTGAGCAGGAGAAATCGCAAAACAGTCATTTCTTCATTGCCGTCCAAAAACAAGGCTTTTTTACACTCCGGTCTCCCTTTCTCTTGGAAACAATGACTTACATCAATTCTTTTACATAATTCTTGTTTATCATGACAGTTCTAACATTGCCCACAATTATCAACTTTCTAAGTCTTTCTGAGCAGGAGAAATCGCAAAACATAGTCATTTCTTCATTGCCGTCCAAAAACAACGCTTTTTTACACTCCTGTCTCCCTTTCTCTTGGAAACAATGACTTACATCAATTCTTTTACATAATTCTTGTTTCTCATGACATTTCTAACATTGCCCACAATTATCAACTTTCTAAGTCTTTCTGAGCAGGAGAAATCGCAAAACATAGTCATTTCTTCATTGCCGTCCAAAAACAACGCTTTTTTACACTCCGGTCTCACTTTCTCTTGGAAACAATGACTTACATCAATTCTTTTACATAATTCTTGTTTCTCATGACATTTCTAACATTGCCCACAATTATCAACTTTCTAAGTCTTTCTGAGCAAGAGAAATCGCAAAACAGTCATTTCCTTATTGCCTTCCAAAAACAACGCTTTTTTACACTCCTGTCTCCCTTTCTCTTGGAAACAATGACTTACATCAATTCTTTTACATAATTCTTGTTTCTCATGACATTTCTAACATTGCCCACAATTATCAACTTTCTAAGTCTTTCTGAGCAGGAGAAATCGCAAAACATAGTCATTTCTTCATTGCCGTCCAAAAACAACGCTTTTTTACACTCCGGTCTCCCTTTCTCTTGGAAACAATGACTTACATCAATTCTTTTACATAATTCTTGTTTCTCATGACATTTCTAACATTGCCCACAATTATCAACTTTCTAAGTCTTTCTGAGCAGGAGAAATCGCAAAACAGTCATTTCTTCATTGCCGTCCAAAAACAACGCTTTTTTACACTCCGGTCTCCCTTTCTCTTGGAAACAATGACTTACATCAATTCTTTTACATAATTCTTGTTTCTCATGACATTTCTAACATTTCCCACAATTATCAACTTTCTAAGTCTTTCTGAGCAGGAGAAATCGCAAAACATAGTCATTTCTTCATTGTCGTCCAAAAACAACGCTTTTTTACACTCCGGTCTCCCTTTCTCTTGGAAACAATGACTTACATCAATTCTTTTACATAATTCTTGTTTATCATGACAGTTCTAACATTGCCCACAATTATCAACTTTCTAAGTCTTTCTGAGCAGGAGAAATCGCAAAACATAGTCATTTCTTCATTGCCGTCCAAAAACAACGCTTTTTTACACTCCGGTCTCCCTTTCTCTTGGAAACAATGACTTACATCAATTCTTTTACATAATTCTTGTTTCTCATGACATTTCTAACATTGCCCACAATTATCAACTTTCTAAGTCTTTCTGAGCAAGAGAAATCGCAAAACAGTCATTTCCTTATTGCCTTCCAAAAACAACGCTTTTTTACACTCCTGTCTCCCTTTCTCTTGGAAACAATGACTTACATCAATTCTTTTACATAATTCTTGTTTCTCATGACATTTCTAACATTGCCCACAATTATCAACTTTCTAAGTCTTTCTGAGCAGGAGAAATCGCAAAACATAGTCATTTCTTCATTGCCGTCCAAAAACAACGCTTTTTTACACTCCGGTCTCCCTTTCTCTTGGAAACAATGACTTACATCAATTCTTTTACATAATTCTTGTTTCTCATGACATTTCTAACATTGCCCACAATTATCAACTTTCTAAGTCTTTCTGAACAGGAGAAATCGCAAAACAGTCATTTCTTCATTGCCGTCCAAAAACAACGCTTTTTTACACTCCGGTCTCCCTTTCTCTTGGAAACAATGACTTACATCAATTCTTTTACATAATTCTTGTTTCTCATGACATTTCTTACATTGCCCACAATTATCAACTTTCTAAGTCTTTCTGAGCAGGAGAAATCGCAAAACATAGTCATTTCTTCATTGCCGTCCAAAAACAACGCTTTTTTACACTCCTGTCTCCCTTTCTCTTGGAAACAATGACTTACATCAATTCTTTTACATAATTCTTGTTTCTCATTACATTTCTAACATTGCCCACAATTATCAACTTTCTAAGTCTTTCTGAGCAAGAGAAATCGCAAAACAGTCATTTCCTTATTGCCTTCCAAAAACAACGCTTTTTTACACTCCTGTCTCCCTTTCTCTTGGAAACAATGACTTACATCAATTCTTTTACATAATTCTTGTTTCTCATGACATTTCTAACATTGCCCACAATTATCAACTTTCTAAGTCTTTCTGAGCAGGAGAAATCGCAAAACATAGTCATTTCTTCATTGCCGTCCAAAAACAACGCTTTTTTACACTCCGGTCTCCCTTTCTCTTGGAAACAATGACTTACATCAATTCTTTTACATAATTCTTGTTTCTCATGACATTTCTAACATTGCCCACAATTATCAACTTTCTAAGTCTTTCTGAACAGGAGAAATCGCAAAACAGTCATTTCTTCATTGCCGTCCAAAAACAACGCTTTTTTACACTCCGGTCTCCCTTTCTCTTGGAAACAATGACTTACATCAATTCTTTTACATAATTCTTGTTTCTCATGACATTTCTTACATTGCCCACAATTATCAACTTTCTAAGTCTTTCTGAGCAGGAGAAATCGCAAAACATAGTCATTTCTTCATTGCCGTCCAAAAACAACGCTTTTTTACACTCCTGTCTCCCTTTCTCTTGGAAACAATGACTTACATCAATTCTTTTACATAATTCTTGTTTCTCATGACATTTCTAACATTGCCCACAATTATCAACTTTCTAAGTCTTTCTGAGCAAGAGAAATCGCAAAACAGTCATTTCCTTATTGCCTTCCAAAAACAACGCTTTTTTACACTCCTGTCTCCCTTTCTCTTGGAAACAATGACTTACATCAATTCTTTTACATAATTCTTGTTTCTCATGACATTTCTAACATTGCCCACAATTATCAACTTTCTAAGTCTTTCTGAGCAGGAGAAATCGCAAAACATAGTCATTTCTTCATTGCCGTCCAAAAACAACGCTTTTTTACACTCCGGTCTCCCTTTCTCTTGGAAACAATGACTTACATCAATTCTTTTACATAATTCTTGTTTCTCATGACATTTCTAACATTGCCCACAATTATCAACTTTCTAAGTCTTTCTGAACAGGAGAAATCGCAAAACAGTCATTTCTTCATTGCCGTCCAAAAACAACGCTTTTTTACACTCCGGTCTCCCTTTCTCTTGGAAACAATGACTTCCATCAATTATTTTACATAATTCTTGTTTCTCATGACATTTCTTACATTGCCCACAATTATCAACTTTCTAAGTCTTTCTGAGCAGGAGAAATCGCAAAACATAGTCATTTCTTCATTGCCGTCCAAAAACAACGCTTTTTTACACTCCTGTCTCCCTTTCTCTTGGAAACAATGACTTACATCAATTCTTTTACATAATTCTTGTTTCTCATGACATTTCTAACATTGCCCACAATTATCAACTTTCTAAGTCTTTCTGAGCAGGAGAAATCGCAAAACATAGTCATTTCTTCATTGCCGTCCAAAAACAACGCTTTTTTACACTCCGGTCTCCCTTTCTCTTGGAAACAATGACTTACATCAATTATTTTACATAATTCTTGTTTCTCATGACATTTCTTACATTGCCCACAATTATCAACTTTCTAAGTCTTTCTGAGCAGGAGAAATCGCAAAACATAGTCATTTCTTCATTGCCGTCCAAAAACAACGCTTTTTTACACTCCTGTCTCCCTTTCTCTTGGAAACAATGACTTACATCAATTCTTTTACATAATTCTTGTTTCTCATGACATTTCTAACATTGCCCACAATTATCAACTTTCTAAGTCTTTCTGAGCAGGAGAAATCGCAAAACATAGTCATTTCTTCATTGCCGTCCAAAAACAACGCTTTTTTACACTCCGGTCTCCCTTTCTCTTGGAAACAATGACTTACATCAATTCTTTTACATAATTCTTGTTTCTCATGACATTTCTAACATTGCCCACAATTATCAACTTTCTAAGTCTTTCTGAGCAAGAGAAATCGCAAAACAGTCATTTCTTCATTGCCGTCCAAAAACAACGCTTTTTTACACTCCGATCTCCCTTTCTCTTGGAAACAATGACTTACATCAATTCTTTTACATAATTCTTGTTTCTCATGACATTTCTAACATTGCCCACAATTATCAACTTTCTAAATCTTTCTGAGCAGGAGAAATCGCAAAACAGTCATTTCTTCATTGGCGTCCAAAAACAACGCTTTTTTACACTCCTGTCTCCCTTTCTCTTGGAAACAATGACTTACATCAATTCTTTTACATAATTCTTGTTTCTCATGACAGTTCTAACATTGCCCACAATTATCAACTTTCTAAGTCTTTCTGAGCAGGAGAAATCGCAAAACAGTCATTTCTTCATTGCCGTCCAAAAACAAGGCTTTTTTACACTCCGGTCTCCCTTTCTCTTGGAAACAATGACTTACATCAATTCTTTTACATAATTCTTGTTTATCATGACAGTTCTAACATTGCCCACAATTATCAACTTTCTAAGTCTTTCTGAGCAGGAGAAATCGCAAAACATAGTCATTTCTTCATTGCCGTCCAAAAACAACGCTTTTTTACACTCCTGTCTCCCTTTCTCTTGGAAACAATGACTTACATCAATTCTTTTACATAATTCTTGTTTCTCATGACATTTCTAACATTGCCCACAATTATCAACTTTCTAAGTCTTTCTGAGCAGGAGAAATCGCAAAACATAGTCATTTCTTCATTGCCGTCCAAAAACAACGCTTTTTTACACTCCGGTCTCACTTTCTCTTGGAAACAATGACTTACATCAATTCTTTTACATAATTCTTGTTTCTCATGACATTTCTAACATTGCCCACAATTATCAACTTTCTAAGTCTTTCTGAGCAAGAGAAATCGCAAAACAGTCATTTCCTTATTGCCTTCCAAAAACAACGCTTTTTTACACTCCTGTCTCCCTTTCTCTTGGAAACAATGACTTACATCAATTCTTTTACATAATTCTTGTTTCTCATGACATTTCTAACATTGCCCACAATTATCAACTTTCTAAGTCTTTCTGAGCAGGAGAAATCGCAAAACATAGTCATTTCTTCATTGCCGTCCAAAAACAACGCTTTTTTACACTCCGGTCTCCCTTTCTCTTGGAAACAATGACTTACATCAATTCTTTTACATAATTCTTGTTTCTCATGACATTTCTAACATTGCCCACAATTATCAACTTTCTAAGTCTTTCTGAGCAGGAGAAATCGCAAAACAGTCATTTCTTCATTGCCGTCCAAAAACAACGCTTTTTTACACTCCGGTCTCCCTTTCTCTTGGAAACAATGACTTACATCAATTCTTTTACATAATTCTTGTTTCTCATGACATTTCTAACATTTCCCACAATTATCAACTTTCTAAGTCTTTCTGAGCAGGAGAAATCGCAAAACATAGTCATTTCTTCATTGTCGTCCAAAAACAACGCTTTTTTACACTCCGGTCTCCCTTTCTCTTGGAAACAATGACTTACATCAATTCTTTTACATAATTCTTGTTTATCATGACAGTTCTAACATTGCCCACAATTATCAACTTTCTAAGTCTTTCTGAGCAGGAGAAATCGCAAAACATAGTCATTTCTTCATTGCCGTCCAAAAACAACGCTTTTTTACACTCCGGTCTCCCTTTCTCTTGGAAACAATGACTTACATCAATTCTTTTACATAATTCTTGTTTCTCATGACATTTCTAACATTGCCCACAATTATCAACTTTCTAAGTCTTTCTGAGCAAGAGAAATCGCAAAACAGTCATTTCCTTATTGCCTTCCAAAAACAACGCTTTTTTACACTCCTGTCTCCCTTTCTCTTGGAAACAATGACTTACATCAATTCTTTTACATAATTCTTGTTTCTCATGACATTTCTAACATTGCCCACAATTATCAACTTTCTAAGTCTTTCTGAGCAGGAGAAATCGCAAAACATAGTCATTTCTTCATTGCCGTCCAAAAACAACGCTTTTTTACACTCCGGTCTCCCTTTCTCTTGGAAACAATGACTTACATCAATTCTTTTACATAATTCTTGTTTCTCATGACATTTCTAACATTGCCCACAATTATCAACTTTCTAAGTCTTTCTGAACAGGAGAAATCGCAAAACAGTCATTTCTTCATTGCCGTCCAAAAACAACGCTTTTTTACACTCCGGTCTCCCTTTCTCTTGGAAACAATGACTTACATCAATTCTTTTACATAATTCTTGTTTCTCATGACATTTCTTACATTGCCCACAATTATCAACTTTCTAAGTCTTTCTGAGCAGGAGAAATCGCAAAACATAGTCATTTCTTCATTGCCGTCCAAAAACAACGCTTTTTTACACTCCTGTCTCCCTTTCTCTTGGAAACAATGACTTACATCAATTCTTTTACATAATTCTTGTTTCTCATTACATTTCTAACATTGCCCACAATTATCAACTTTCTAAGTCTTTCTGAGCAAGAGAAATCGCAAAACAGTCATTTCCTTATTGCCTTCCAAAAACAACGCTTTTTTACACTCCTGTCTCCCTTTCTCTTGGAAACAATGACTTACATCAATTCTTTTACATAATTCTTGTTTCTCATGACATTTCTAACATTGCCCACAATTATCAACTTTCTAAGTCTTTCTGAGCAGGAGAAATCGCAAAACATAGTCATTTCTTCATTGCCGTCCAAAAACAACGCTTTTTTACACTCCGGTCTCCCTTTCTCTTGGAAACAATGACTTACATCAATTCTTTTACATAATTCTTGTTTCTCATGACATTTCTAACATTGCCCACAATTATCAACTTTCTAAGTCTTTCTGAACAGGAGAAATCGCAAAACAGTCATTTCTTCATTGCCGTCCAAAAACAACGCTTTTTTACACTCCGGTCTCCCTTTCTCTTGGAAACAATGACTTACATCAATTCTTTTACATAATTCTTGTTTCTCATGACATTTCTTACATTGCCCACAATTATCAACTTTCTAAGTCTTTCTGAGCAGGAGAAATCGCAAAACATAGTCATTTCTTCATTGCCGTCCAAAAACAACGCTTTTTTACACTCCTGTCTCCCTTTCTCTTGGAAACAATGACTTACATCAATTCTTTTACATAATTCTTGTTTCTCATGACATTTCTAACATTGCCCACAATTATCAACTTTCTAAGTCTTTCTGAGCAAGAGAAATCGCAAAACAGTCATTTCCTTATTGCCTTCCAAAAACAACGCTTTTTTACACTCCTGTCTCCCTTTCTCTTGGAAACAATGACTTACATCAATTCTTTTACATAATTCTTGTTTCTCATGACATTTCTAACATTGCCCACAATTATCAACTTTCTAAGTCTTTCTGAGCAGGAGAAATCGCAAAACATAGTCATTTCTTCATTGCCGTCCAAAAACAACGCTTTTTTACACTCCGGTCTCCCTTTCTCTTGGAAACAATGACTTACATCAATTCTTTTACATAATTCTTGTTTCTCATGACATTTCTAACATTGCCCACAATTATCAACTTTCTAAGTCTTTCTGAACAGGAGAAATCGCAAAACAGTCATTTCTTCATTGCCGTCCAAAAACAACGCTTTTTTACACTCCGGTCTCCCTTTCTCTTGGAAACAATGACTTCCATCAATTATTTTACATAATTCTTGTTTCTCATGACATTTCTTACATTGCCCACAATTATCAACTTTCTAAGTCTTTCTGAGCAGGAGAAATCGCAAAACATAGTCATTTCTTCATTGCCGTCCAAAAACAACGCTTTTTTACACTCCTGTCTCCCTTTCTCTTGGAAACAATGACTTACATCAATTCTTTTACATAATTCTTGTTTCTCATGACATTTCTAACATTGCCCACAATTATCAACTTTCTAAGTCTTTCTGAGCAAGAGAAATCGCAAAACAGTCATTTCTTCATTGCCGTCCAAAAACAACGCTTTTTTACACTCCGGTCTCCCTTTCTCTTGGAAACAATGACTTACATCAATTCTTTTACATAATTCTTGTTTCTCATGACATTTCTTACATTGCCCACAATTATCAACTTTCTAAGTCTTTCTGAGCAGGAGAAATCGCAAAACATAGTCATTTCTTCATTGCCGTCCAAAAACAACGCTTTTTTACACTCCTGTCTCCCTTTCTCTTGGAAACAATGACTTACATCAATTCTTTTACATAATTCTTGTTTCTCATGACATTTCTAACATTGCCCACAATTATCAACTTTCTAAGTCTTTCTGAGCAAGAGAAATCGCAAAACAGTCATTTCTTCATTGCCGTCCAAAAACAACGCTTTTTTACACTCCGGTCTCCCTTTCTCTTGGAAACAATGACTTACATCAATTCTTTTACATAATTCTTGTTTATCATGACAGTTCTAACATTGCCCACAATTATCAACTTTCTAAGTCTTTCTGAGCAGGAGAAATCGCAAAACATAGTCATTTCTTCATTGCCGTCCAAAAACAACGCTTTTTTACACTCCTGTCTCCCTTTCTCTTGGAAACAATGACTTACATCAATTCTTTTACATAATTCTTGTTTCTCATGACATTTCTAACATTGCCCACAATTATCAACTTTCTAAGTCTTTCTGAGCAGGAGAAATCGCAAAACATAGTCATTTCTTCATTGCCGTCCAAAAACAACGCTTTTTTACACTCCGGTCTCCCTTTCTCTTGGAAACAATGACTTACATCAATTCTTTTACATAATTCTTGTTTCTCATGACATTTCTAACATTGCCCACAATTATCAACTTTCTAAGTCTTTCTGAGCAGGAGAAATCGCAAAACAGTCATTTCTTCATTGCCGTCCAAAAACAACGCTTTTTTACACTCCGGTCTCCCTTTCTCTTGGAAACAATGACTTACATCAATTCTTTTACATAATTCTTGTTTCTCATGACATTTCTAACATTTCCCACAATTATCAACTTTCTAAGTCTTTCTGAGCAGGAGAAATCGCAAAACATAGTCATTTCTTCATTGTCGTCCAAAAACAACGCTTTTTTACACTCCGGTCTCCCTTTCTCTTGGAAACAATGACTTACATCAATTCTTTTACATAATTCTTGTTTATCATGACAGTTCTAACATTGCCCACAATTATCAACTTTCTAAGTCTTTCTGAGCAGGAGAAATCGCAAAACATAGTTATTTCTTCATTGCCGTCCAAAAACAACGCTTTTTTACACTCCTGTCTCCCTTTCTCTTGGAAACAATGACTTACATCAATTCTTTTACATAATTCTTGTTTCTCATGACATTTCTAACATTGCCCACAATTATCAACTTTCTAAGTCTTTCTGAGCAGGAGAAATCGCAAAACATAGTCATTTCTTCATTGCCGTCCAAAAACAACGCTTTTTTACACTCCGGTCTCCCTTTCTCTTGGAAACAATGACTTACATCAATTCTTTTACATAATTCTTGTTTCTCATGACATTTCTAACATTGCCCACAATTATCAACTTTCTAAGTCTTTCTGAGCAAGAGAAATCGCAAAACAGTCATTTCCTTATTGCCTTCCAAAAACAACGCTTTTTTACACTCCTGTCTCCCTTTCTCTTGGAAACAATGACTTACATCAATTCTTTTACATAATTCTTGTTTCTCATGACATTTCTAACATTGCCCACAATTATCAACTTTCTAAGTCTTTCTGAGCAGGAGAAATCGCAAAACATAGTCATTTCTTCATTGCCGTCCAAAAACAACGCTTTTTTACACTCCGGTCTCCCTTTCTCTTGGAAACAATGACTTACATCAATTCTTTTACATAATTCTTGTTTCTCATGACATTTCTTACATTGCCCACAATTATCAACTTTCTAAGTCTTTCTGAGCAGGAGAAATCGCAAAACATAGTCATTTCTTCATTGCCGTCCAAAAACAACGCTTTTTTACACTCCTGTCTCCCTTTCTCTTGGAAACAATGACTTACATCAATTCTTTTACATAATTCTTGTTTCTCATGACATTTCTAACATTGCCCACAATTATCAACTTTCTAAGTCTTTCTGAGCAAGAGAAATCGCAAAACAGTCATTTCTTCATTGCCGTCCAAAAACAACGCTTTTTTACACTCCGGTCTCCCTTTCTCTTGGAAACAATGACTTACATCAATTCTTTTACATAATTCTTGTTTATCATGACAGTTCTAACATTGCCCACAATTATCAACTTTCTAAGTCTTTCTGAGCAGGAGAAATCGCAAAACATAGTCATTTCTTCATTGCCGTCCAAAAACAACGCTTTTTTACACTCCTGTCTCCCTTTCTCTTGGAAACAATGACTTACATCAATTCTTTTACATAATTCTTGTTTCTCATGACATTTCTAACATTGCCCACAATTATCAACTTTCTAAGTCTTTCTGAGCAGGAGAAATCGCAAAACATAGTCATTTCTTCATTGCCGTCCAAAAACAACGCTTTTTTACACTCCGGTCTCCCTTTCTCTTGGAAACAATGACTTACATCAATTCTTTTACATAATTCTTGTTTCTCATGACATTTCTAACATTGCCCACAATTATCAACTTTCTAAGTCTTTCTGAGCAGGAGAAATCGCAAAACAGTCATTTCTTCATTGCCGTCCAAAAACAACGCTTTTTTACACTCCGGTCTCCCTTTCTCTTGGAAACAATGACTTACATCAATTCTTTTACATAATTCTTGTTTCTCATGACATTTCTAACATTTCCCACAATTATCAACTTTCTAAGTCTTTCTGAGCAGGAGAAATCGCAAAACATAGTCATTTCTTCATTGTCGTCCAAAAACAACGCTTTTTTACACTCCGGTCTCCCTTTCTCTTGGAAACAATGACTTACATCAATTCTTTTACATAATTCTTGTTTATCATGACAGTTCTAACATTGCCCACAATTATCAACTTTCTAAGTCTTTCTGAGCAGGAGAAATCGCAAAACATAGTTATTTCTTCATTGCCGTCCAAAAACAACGCTTTTTTACACTCCTGTCTCCCTTTCTCTTGGAAACAATGACTTACATCAATTCTTTTACATAATTCTTGTTTCTCATGACATTTCTAACATTGCCCACAATTATCAACTTTCTAAGTCTTTCTGAGCAGGAGAAATCGCAAAACATAGTCATTTCTTCATTGCCGTCCAAAAACAACGCTTTTTTACACTCCGGTCTCCCTTTCTCTTGGAAACAATGACTTACATCAATTCTTTTACATAATTCTTGTTTCTCATGACATTTCTAACATTGCCCACAATTATCAACTTTCTAAGTCTTTCTGAGCAAGAGAAATCGCAAAACAGTCATTTCCTTATTGCCTTCCAAAAACAACGCTTTTTTACACTCCTGTCTCCCTTTCTCTTGGAAACAATGACTTACATCAATTCTTTTACATAATTCTTGTTTCTCATGACATTTCTAACATTGCCCACAATTATCAACTTTCTAAGTCTTTCTGAGCAGGAGAAATCGCAAAACATAGTCATTTCTTCATTGCCGTCCAAAAACAACGCTTTTTTACACTCCGGTCTCCCTTTCTCTTGGAAACAATGACTTACATCAATTCTTTTACATAATTCTTGTTTCTCATGACATTTCTAACATTGCCCACAATTATCAACTTTCTAAGTCTTTCTGAACAGGAGAAATCGCAAAACAGTCATTTCTTCATTGCCGTCCAAAAACAACGCTTTTTTACACTCCGGTCTCCCTTTCTCTTGGAAACAATGACTTACATCAATTCTTTTACATAATTCTTGTTTCTCATGACATTTCTTACATTGCCCACAATTATCAACTTTCTAAGTCTTTCTGAGCAGGAGAAATCGCAAAACATAGTCATTTCTTCATTGCCGTCCAAAAACAACGCTTTTTTACACTCCTGTCTCCCTTTCTCTTGGAAACAATGACTTACATCAATTCTTTTACATAATTCTTGTTTCTCATTACATTTCTAACATTGCCCACAATTATCAACTTTCTAAGTCTTTCTGAGCAAGAGAAATCGCAAAACAGTCATTTCCTTATTGCCTTCCAAAAACAACGCTTTTTTACACTCCTGTCTCCCTTTCTCTTGGAAACAATGACTTACATCAATTCTTTTACATAATTCTTGTTTTTCATGACATTTCTAACATTGCCCACAATTATCAACTTTCTAAGTCTTTCTGAGCAGGAGAAATCGCAAAACATAGTCATTTCTTCATTGCCGTCCAAAAACAACGCTTTTTTACACTCCGGTCTCCCTTTCTCTTGGAAACAATGACTTACATCAATTCTTTTACATAATTCTTGTTTCTCATGACATTTCTAACATTGCCCACAATTATCAACTTTCTAAGTCTTTCTGAACAGGAGAAATCGCAAAACAGTCATTTCTTCATTGCCGTCCAAAAACAACGCTTTTTTACACTCCGGTCTCCCTTTCTCTTGGAAACAATGACTTACATCAATTCTTTTACATAATTCTTGTTTCTCATGACATTTCTTACATTGCCCACAATTATCAACTTTCTAAGTCTTTCTGAGCAGGAGAAATCGCAAAACATAGTCATTTCTTCATTGCCGTCCAAAAACAACGCTTTTTTACACTCCTGTCTCCCTTTCTCTTGGAAACAATGACTTACATCAATTCTTTTACATAATTCTTGTTTCTCATGACATTTCTAACATTGCCCACAATTATCAACTTTCTAAGTCTTTCTGAGCAAGAGAAATCGCAAAACAGTCATTTCCTTATTGCCTTCCAAAAACAACGCTTTTTTACACTCCTGTCTCCCTTTCTCTTGGAAACAATGACTTACATCAATTCTTTTACATAATTCTTGTTTCTCATGACATTTCTAACATTGCCCACAATTATCAACTTTCTAAGTCTTTCTGAGCAGGAGAAATCGCAAAACATAGTCATTTCTTCATTGCCGTCCAAAAACAACGCTTTTTTACACTCCGGTCTCCCTTTCTCTTGGAAACAATGACTTACATCAATTCTTTTACATAATTCTTGTTTCTCATGACATTTCTAACATTGCCCACAATTATCAACTTTCTAAGTCTTTCTGAACAGGAGAAATCGCAAAACAGTCATTTCTTCATTGCCGTCCAAAAACAACGCTTTTTTACACTCCGGTCTCCCTTTCTCTTGGAAACAATGACTTCCATCAATTATTTTACATAATTCTTGTTTCTCATGACATTTCTTACATTGCCCACAATTATCAACTTTCTAAGTCTTTCTGAGCAGGAGAAATCGCAAAACATAGTCATTTCTTCATTGCCGTCCAAAAACAACGCTTTTTTACACTCCTGTCTCCCTTTCTCTTGGAAACAATGACTTACATCAATTCTTTTACATAATTCTTGTTTCTCATGACATTTCTAACATTGCCCACAATTATCAACTTTCTAAGTCTTTCTGAGCAAGAGAAATCGCAAAACAGTCATTTCTTCATTGCCGTCCAAAAACAACGCTTTTTTACACTCCGGTCTCCCTTTCTCTTGGAAACAATGACTTACATCAATTCTTTTACATAATTCTTGTTTCTCATGACATTTCTTACATTGCCCACAATTATCAACTTTCTAAGTCTTTCTGAGCAGGAGAAATCGCAAAACATAGTCATTTCTTCATTGCCGTCCAAAAACAACGCTTTTTTACACTCCTGTCTCCCTTTCTCTTGGAAACAATGACTTACATCAATTCTTTTACATAATTCTTGTTTCTCATGACATTTCTAACATTGCCCACAATTATCAACTTTCTAAGTCTTTCTGAGCAAGAGAAATCGCAAAACAGTCATTTCTTCATTGCCGTCCAAAAACAACGCTTTTTTACACTCCGGTCTCCCTTTCTCTTGGAAACAATGACTTACATCAATTCTTTTACATAATTCTTGTTTATCATGACAGTTCTAACATTGCCCACAATTATCAACTTTCTAAGTCTTTCTGAGCAGGAGAAATCGCAAAACATAGTCATTTCTTCATTGCCGTCCAAAAACAACGCTTTTTTACACTCCTGTCTCCCTTTCTATTGGAAACAATGACTTACATCAATTCTTTTACATAATTCTTGTTTCTCATGACATTTCTAACATTGCCCACAATTATCAACTTTCTAAGTCTTTCTGAGCAGGAGAAATCGCAAAACATAGTCATTTCTTCATTGCCGTCCAAAAACAACGCTTTTTTACACTCCGGTCTCACTTTCTCTTGGAAACAATGACTTACATCAATTCTTTTACATAATTCTTGTTTCTCATGACATTTCTAACATTGCCCACAATTATCAACTTTCTAAGTCTTTCTGAGCAAGAGAAATCGCAAAACAGTCATTTCCTTATTGCCTTCCAAAAACAACGCTTTTTTACACTCCTGTCTCCCTTTCTCTTGGAAACAATGACTTACATCAATTCTTTTACATAATTCTTGTTTCTCATGACATTTCTAACATTGCCCACAATTATCAACTTTCTAAGTCTTTCTGAGCAGGAGAAATCGCAAAACATAGTCATTTCTTCATTGCCGTCCAAAAACAACGCTTTTTTACACTCCGGTCTCCCTTTCTCTTGGAAACAATGACTTACATCAATTCTTTTACATAATTCTTGTTTCTCATGACATTTCTAACATTGCCCACAATTATCAACTTTCTAAGTCTTTCTGAGCAGGAGAAATCGCAAAACAGTCATTTCTTCATTGCCGTCCAAAAACAACGCTTTTTTACACTCCGGTCTCCCTTTCTCTTGGAAACAATGACTTACATCAATTCTTTTACATAATTCTTGTTTCTCATGACATTTCTAACATTTCCCACAATTATCAACTTTCTAAGTCTTTCTGAGCAGGAGAAATCGCAAAACATAGTCATTTCTTCATTGTCGTCCAAAAACAACGCTTTTTTACACTCCGGTCTCCCTTTCTCTTGGAAACAATGACTTACATCAATTCTTTTACATAATTCTTGTTTCTCATGACATTTCTAACATTGCCCACAATTATCAACTTTCTAAGTCTTTCTGAGCAGGAGAAATCGCAAAACATAGTCATTTCTTCATTGTCGTCCAAAAACAACGCTTTTTTACACTCCGGTCTCCCTTTCTCTTGGAAACAATGACTTACATCAATTCTTTTACATAATTCTTGTTTATCATGACAGTTCTAACATTGCCCACAATTATCAACTTTCTAAGTCTTTCTGAGCAGGAGAAATCGCAAAACATAGTCATTTCTTCATTGCCGTCCAAAAACAACGCTTTTTTACACTCCTGTCTCCCTTTCTCTTGGAAACAATGACTTACATCAATTCTTTTACATAATTCTTGTTTCTCATGACATTTCTAACATTGCCCACAATTATCAACTTTCTAAGTCTTTCTGAGCAGGAGAAATCGCAAAACATAGTCATTTCTTCATTGCCGTCCAAAAACAACGCTTTTTTACACTCCGGTCTCCCTTTCTCTTGGAAACAATGACTTACATCAATTCTTTTACATAATTCTTGTTTCTCATGACATTTCTAACATTGCCCACAATTATCAACTTTCTAAGTCTTTCTGAGCAAGAGAAATCGCAAAACAGTCATTTCCTTATTGCCTTCCAAAAACAACGCTTTTTTACACTCCTGTCTCCCTTTCTCTTGGAAACAATGACTTACATCAATTCTTTTACATAATTCTTGTTTCTCATGACATTTCTAACATTGCCCACAATTATCAACTTTCTAAGTCTTTCTGAGCAGGAGAAATCGCAAAACATAGTCATTTCTTCATTGCCGTCCAAAAACAACGCTTTTTTACACTCCGGTCTCCCTTTCTCTTGGAAACAATGACTTACATCAATTCTTTTACATAATTCTTGTTTCTCATGACATTTCTAACATTGCCCACAATTATCAACTTTCTAAGTCTTTCTGAACAGGAGAAATCGCAAAACAGTCATTTCTTCATTGCCGTCCAAAAACAACGCTTTTTTACACTCCGGTCTCCCTTTCTCTTGGAAACAATGACTTACATCAATTCTTTTACATAATTCTTGTTTCTCATGACATTTCTTACATTGCCCACAATTATCAACTTTCTAAGTCTTTCTGAGCAGGAGAAATCGCAAAACATAGTCATTTCTTCATTGCCGTCCAAAAACAACGCTTTTTTACACTCCTGTCTCCCTTTCTCTTGGAAACAATGACTTACATCAATTCTTTTACATAATTCTTGTTTCTCATGACATTTCTAACATTGCCCACAATTATCAACTTTCTAAGTCTTTCTGAGCAAGAGAAATCGCAAAACAGTCATTTCCTTATTGCCTTCCAAAAACAACGCTTTTTTACACTCCTGTCTCCCTTTCTCTTGGAAACAATGACTTACATCAATTCTTTTACATAATTCTTGTTTCTCATGACATTTCTAACATTGCCCACAATTATCAACTTTCTAAGTCTTTCTGAGCAGGAGAAATCGCAAAACATAGTCATTTCTTCATTGCCGTCCAAAAACAACGCTTTTTTACACTCCGGTCTCCCTTTCTCTTTAAAACAATGACTTACATCAATTCTTTTACATAATTCTTGTTTCTCATGACATTTCTAACATTGCCCACAATTATCAACTTTCTAAGTCTTTCTGAACAGGAGAAATCGCAAAACAGTCATTTCTTCATTGCCGTCCAAAAACAACGCTTTTTTACACTCCGGTCTCCCTTTCTCTTGGAAACAATGACTTCCATCAATTATTTTACATAATTCTTGTTTCTCATGACATTTCTTACATTGCCCACAATTATCAACTTTCTAAGTCTTTCTGAGCAGGAGAAATCGCAAAACATAGTCATTTCTTCATTGCCGTCCAAAAACAACGCTTTTTTACACTCCTGTCTCCCTTTCTCTTGGAAACAATGACTTACATCAATTCTTTTACATAATTCTTGTTTCTCATGACATTTCTAACATTGCCCACAATTATCAACTTTCTAAGTCTTTCTGAGCAAGAGAAATCGCAAAACAGTCATTTCTTCATTGCCGTCCAAAAACAACGCTTTTTTACACTCCGGTCTCCCTTTCTCTTGGAAACAATGACTTACATCAATTCTTTTACATAATTCTTGTTTCTCATGACATTTCTTACATTGCCCACAATTATCAACTTTCTAAGTCTTTCTGAGCAGGAGAAATCGCAAAACATAGTCATTTCTTCATTGCCGTCCAAAAACAACGCTTTTTTACACTCCTGTCTCCCTTTCTCTTGGAAACAATGACTTACATCAATTCTTTTACATAATTCTTGTTTCTCATGACATTTCTAACATTGCCCACAATTATCAACTTTCTAAGTCTTTCTGAGCAAGAGAAATCGCAAAACAGTCATTTCTTCATTGCCGTCCAAAAACAACGCTTTTTTACACTCCGGTCTCCCTTTCTCTTGGAAACAATGACTTACATCAATTCTTTTACATAATTCTTGTTTATCATGACAGTTCTAACATTGCCCACAATTATCAACTTTCTAAGTCTTTCTGAGCAGGAGAAATCGCAAAACATAGTCATTTCTTCATTGCCGTCCAAAAACAACGCTTTTTTACACTCCTGTCTCCCTTTCTCTTGGAAACAATGACTTACATCAATTCTTTTACATAATTCTTGTTTCTCATGACATTTCTAACATTGCCCACAATTATCAACTTTCTAAGTCTTTCTGAGCAGGAGAAATCGCAAAACATAGTCATTTCTTCATTGCCGTCCAAAAACAACGCTTTTTTACACTCCGGTCTCACTTTCTCTTGGAAACAATGACTTACATCAATTCTTTTACATAATTCTTGTTTCTCATGACATTTCTAACATTGCCCACAATTATCAACTTTCTAAGTCTTTCTGAGCAAGAGAAATCGCAAAACAGTCATTTCCTTATTGCCTTCCAAAAACAACGCTTTTTTACACTCCTGTCTCCCTTTCTCTTGGAAACAATGACTTACATCAATTCTTTTACATAATTCTTGTTTCTCATGACATTTCTAACATTGCCCACAATTATCAACTTTCTAAGTCTTTCTGAGCAGGAGAAATCGCAAAACATAGTCATTTCTTCATTGCCGTCCAAAAACAACGCTTTTTTACACTCCGGTCTCCCTTTCTCTTGGAAACAATGACTTACATCAATTCTTTTACATAATTCTTGTTTCTCATGACATTTCTAACATTGCCCACAATTATCAACTTTCTAAGTCTTTCTGAGCAGGAGAAATCGCAAAACAGTCATTTCTTCATTGCCGTCCAAAAACAACGCTTTTTTACACTCCGGTCTCCCTTTCTCTTGGAAACAATGACTTACATCAATTCTTTTACATAATTCTTGTTTCTCATGACATTTCTAACATTTCCCACAATTATCAACTTTCTAAGTCTTTCTGAGCAGGAGAAATCGCAAAACATAGTCATTTCTTCATTGTCGTCCAAAAACAACGCTTTTTTACACTCCGGTCTCCCTTTCTCTTGGAAACAATGACTTACATCAATTCTTTTACATAATTCTTGTTTATCATGACAGTTCTAACATTGCCCACAATTATCAACTTTCTAAGTCTTTCTGAGCAGGAGAAATCGCAAAACATAGTCATTTCTTCATTGCCGTCCAAAAACAACGCTTTTTTACACTCCTGTCTCCCTTTCTCTTGGAAACAATGACTTACATCAATTCTTTTACATAATTCTTGTTTCTCATGACATTTCTAACATTGCCCACAATTATCAACTTTCTAAGTCTTTCTGAGCAGGAGAAATCGCAAAACATAGTCATTTCTTCATTGCCGTCCAAAAACAACGCTTTTTTACACTCCGGTCTCCCTTTCTCTTGGAAACAATGACTTACATCAATTCTTTTACATAATTCTTGTTTCTCATGACATTTCTAACATTGCCCACAATTATCAACTTTCTAAGTCTTTCTGAGCAAGAGAAATCGCAAAACAGTCATTTCCTTATTGCCTTCCAAAAACAACGCTTTTTTACACTCCTGTCTCCCTTTCTCTTGGAAACAATGACTTACATCAATTCTTTTACATAATTCTTGTTTCTCATGACATTTCTAACATTGCCCACAATTATCAACTTTCTAAGTCTTTCTGAGCAGGAGAAATCGCAAAACATAGTCATTTCTTCATTGCCGTCCAAAAACAACGCTTTTTTACACTCCGGTCTCCCTTTCTCTTGGAAACAATGACTTACATCAATTCTTTTACATAATTCTTGTTTCTCATGACATTTCTAACATTGCCCACAATTATCAACTTTCTAAGTCTTTCTGAACAGGAGAAATCGCAAAACAGTCATTTCTTCATTGCCGTCCAAAAACAACGCTTTTTTACACTCCGGTCTCCCTTTCTCTTGGAAACAATGACTTCCATCAATTATTTTACATAATTCTTGTTTCTCATGACATTTCTTACATTGCCCACAATTATCAACTTTCTAAGTCTTTCTGAGCAGGAGAAATCGCAAAACATAGTCATTTCTTCATTGCCGTCCAAAAACAACGCTTTTTTACACTCCTGTCTCCCTTTCTCTTGGAAACAATGACTTACATCAATTCTTTTACATAATTCTTGTTTCTCATGACATTTCTAACATTGCCCACAATTATCAACTTTCTAAGTCTTTCTGAGCAAGAGAAATCGCAAAACAGTCATTTCTTCATTGCCGTCCAAAAACAGCGCTTTTTTACACTCCGGTCTCCCTTTCTCTTGGAAACAATGACTTACATCAATTCTTTTACATAATTCTTGTTTCTCATGACATTTCTAACATTTCCCACAATTATCAACTTTCTAAGTCTTTCTGAGCAGGAGAAATCGCAAAACATAGTCATTTCTTCATTGCCGTCCAAAAACAACGCTTTTTTACACTCCGGTCTCACTTTCTCTGGAAACAATGACTTACATCAATTCTTTTACATAATTCTTGTTTCTCATGACATTTCTAACATTGCCCACAATTATCAACTTTCTAAGTCTTTCTGAGCAAGAGAAATCGCAAAACAGTCATTTCCTTATTGCCTTCCAAAAACAACGCTTTTTTACACTCCTGTCTCCCTTTCTCTTGGAAACAATGACTTACATCAATTCTTTTACATAATTCTTGTTTCTCATGACATTTCTAACATTGCCCACAATTATCAACTTTCTAAGTCTTTCTGAGCAGGAGAAATCGCAAAACATAGTCATTTCTTCATTGCCGTCCAAAAACAACGCTTTTTACACTCCGGTCTCCCTTTCTCTTGGAAACAATGACTTACATCAATTCTTTTACATAATTCTTGTTTCTCATGACATTTCTAACATTGCCCACAATTATCAACTTTCTAAGTCTTTCTGAGCAGGAGAAATCGCAAAACAGTCATTTCTTCATTGCCGTCCAAAAACAACGCTTTTTTACACTCCGGTCTCCCTTTCTCTTGGAAACAATGACTTACATCAATTCTTTTACATAATTCTTGTTTCTCATGACATTTCTAACATTTCCCACAATTATCAACTTTCTAAGTCTTTCTGAGCAGGAGAAATCGCAAAACATAGTCATTTCTTCATTGTCGTCCAAAAACAACGCTTTTTTACACTCCGGTCTCCTTTCTCTTGGAAACAATGACTTACATCAATTCTTTTACATAATTCTTGTTTATCATGACAGTTCTAACATTGCCCACAATTATCAACTTTCTAAGTCTTTCTGAGCAGGAGAAATCGCAAAACAGTCATTTCTTCATTGCCGTCCAAAACAACGCTTTTTTACACTCCTGTCTCCCTTTCTCTTGGAAACAATGACTTACATCAATTCTTTTACATAATTCTTGTTTCTCATGACATTTCTAACATTGCCCACAATTATCAACTTTCTAAGTCTTTCTGAGCAGGAGAAATCGCAAAACATAGTCATTTCTTCATTGCCGTCCAAAAACAACGCTTTTTACACTCCGGTCTCCCTTTCTCTTGGAAACAATGACTTACATCAATTCTTTTACATAATTCTTGTTTCTCATGACATTTCTAACATTGCCCACAATTATCAACTTTCTAAGTCTTTCTGAGCAAGAGAAATCGCAAAACAGTCATTTCCTTATTGCCTTCCAAAAACAACGCTTTTTTACACTCCTGTCTCCCTTTCTCTTGGAAACAATGACTTACATCAATTCTTTTACATAATTCTTGTTTCTCATGACATTTCTAACATTGCCCACAATTATCAACTTTCTAAGTCCTTTCTGAGCAGGAGAAATCGCAAAACATAGTCATTTCTTCATTGCCGTCCAAAAACAACGCTTTTTTACACTCCGGTCTCCCTTTCTCTTGGAAACAATGACTTACATCAATTCTTTTACATAATTCTTGTTTCTCATGACATTTCTAACATTGCCCACAATTATCAACTTTCTAAGTCTTTCTGAACAGGAGAAATCGCAAACAGTCAGTTTCTTCATTGCCGTCCAAAAACAACGCTTTTTTACACTCGGTCTCCCTTTCTCTTGGAAACAATGACTTACATCAATTCTTTTACATAATTCTTGTTTCTCATGACATTTCTTACATTGCCCACAATTATCAACTTTCTAAGTCTTTCTGAGCAGGAGAAATCGCAAAACATAGTCATTTCTTCATTGCCGTCCAAAAACAACGCTTTTTTACACTCCTGTCTCCCTTTCTCTTGGAAACAATGACTTACATCAATTCTTTTACATAATTCTTGTTTCTCATGACATTTCTAACATTGCCACAATTATCAACTTTCTAAGTCTTTCTGAGCAAGAGAAATCGCAAAACAGTCATTTCTTCATTGCCGTCCAAAACAAGGCTTTTTTACACTCCGGTCTCCCTTTCTCTTGGAAACAATGACTTACATCAATTCTTTTACATAATTCTTGTTTATCATGACAGTTCTAACATTGCCCACAATTATCAACTTTCTAAGTCTTTCTGAGCAGGAGAAATCGCAAAACATAGTCATTTCTTCATTGCCGTCCAAAAACAACGCTTTTTTACACTCCTGTCTCCCTTTCTCTTGGAAACAATGACTTACATCAATTCTTTTACATAATTCTTGTTTCTCATGACATTTCTAACATTGCCCACAATTATCAACTTTCTAAGTCTTTCTGAGCAGGAGAAATCGCAAAACATAGTCATTTCTTCATTGCCGTCCAAAAACAACGCTTTTTTACACTCCGGTCTCACTTTCTCTTGGAAACAATGACTTACATCAATTCTTTTACATAATTCTTGTTTCTCATGACATTTCTAACATTGCCCACAATTATCAACTTTCTAAGTCTTTCTGAGCAAGAGAAATCGCAAAACAGTCATTTCCTTATTGCCTTCCAAAAACAACGCTTTTTTACACTCCTGTCTCCCTTTCTCTTGGAAACAATGACTTACATCAATTCTTTTACATAATTCTTGTTTCTCATGACATTTCTAACATTGCCCACAATTATCAACTTTCTAAGTCTTTCTGAGCAGGAGAAATCGCAAAACATAGTCATTTCTTCATTGCCGTCCAAAAACAACGCTTTTTTACACTCCGGTCTCCCTTTCTCTTGGAAACAATGACTTACATCAATTCTTTTACATAATTCTTGTTTCTCATGACATTTCTAACATTGCCCACAATTATCAACTTTCTAAGTCTTTCTGAGCAGGAGAAATCGCAAAACAGTCATTTCTTCATTGCCGTCCAAAAACAACGCTTTTTTACACTCCGGTCTCCCTTTCTCTTGGAAACAATGACTTACATCAATTCTTTTACATAATTCTTGTTTCTCATGACATTTCTAACATTTCCCACAATTATCAACTTTCTAAGTCTTTCTGAGCAGGAGAAATCGCAAAACATAGTCATTTCTTCATTGTCGTCCAAAACAACGCTTTTTTACACTCCGGTCTCCCTTTCTCTTGGAAACAATGACTTACATCAATTCTTTTACATAATTCTTGTTTATCATGACAGTTCTAACATTGCCCACAATTATCAACTTTCTAAGTCTTTCTGAGCAGGAGAATCGCAAAACATAGTCATTTCTTCATTGCCGTCCAAAAACAACGCTTTTTTACACTCCTGTCTCCCTTTCTCTTGGAAACAATGACTTACATCAATTCTTTTACATAATTCTTGTTTCTCATGACATTTCTAACATTGCCCACAATTATCAACTTTCTAAGTCTTTCTGAGCAGGAGAAATCGCAAACATAGTCATTTCTTCATTGCCGTCCAAAAACAACGCTTTTTACACTCCGGTCTCCCTTTCTCTGGAAACAATGACTTACATCAATTCTTTTACATAATTCTTGTTTCTCATGACATTTCTAACATTGCCCACAATTATCAACTTTCTAAGTCTTTCTGAGCAAGAGAAATCGCAAAACAGTCATTTCCTTATTGCCTTCCAAAAACAACGCTTTTTACACTCCTGTCTCCCTTTCTCTTGGAAACAATGACTTACATCAATTCTTTTACATAATTCTTGTTTCTCATGACATTTCTAACATTGCCCACAATTATCAACTTTCTAAGTCTTTCTGAGCAGGAGAAATCGCAAAACATAGTCATTTCTTCATTGCCGTCCAAAAACAACGCTTTTTTACACTCCGGTCTCCCTTTCTCTTGGAAACAATGACTTACATCAATTCTTTTACATAATTCTTGTTCTCATGACATTTCTAACATTGCCCACAATTATCAACTTTCTAAGTCTTTCTGAACAGGAGAAATCGCAAAACAGTCATTTCTTCATTGCCGTCCAAAAACAACGCTTTTTTACACTCCGGTCTCCCTTTCTCTTGGAAACAATGACTTCCATCAATTATTTTACATAATTCTTGTTTCTCATGACATTTCTTACATTGCCCACAATTATCAACTTTCTAAGTCTTTCTGAGCAGGAGAAATCGCAAAACATAGTCATTTCTTCATTGCCGTCCAAAACAACGCTTTTTTACACTCCTGTCTCCCTTTCTCTTGGAAACAATGACTTACATCAATTCTTTTACATAATTCTTGTTTCTCATGACATTTCTAACATTGCCCACAATTATCAACTTCTAAGTCTTTCTGAGCAAGAGAAATCGCAAAACAGTCATTTCTTCATTGCCGTCCAAAAACAACGCTTTTTTACACTCCGGTCTCCCTTTCTCTTGGAAACAATGACTTACATCAATTCTTTTACATAATTCTTGTTTCTCATGACATTTCTAACATTTCCCACAATTATCAACTTCTAAGTCTTTCTGAGCAGGAGAAATCGCAAAACAGTCATTTCTTCATTGCCGTCCAAAAACAACGCTTTTTTACACTCCGGTCTCCCTTTCTCTTGGAAACAATGACTTACATCAATTCTTTTACATAATTCTTGTTTCTCATGACATTTCTAACATTTCCCACAATTATCAACTTTCTAAGTCTTTCTGAGCAGGAGAAATCGCAAAACATAGTCATTTCTTCATTGTCGTCCAAAAACAACGCTTTTTTACACTCCGGTCTCCCTTTCTCTTGGAAACAATGACTTACATCAATTCTTTTACATAATTCTTGTTTATCATGACAGTTCTAACATTGCCCACAATTATCAACTTTCTAAGTCTTTCTGAGCAGGAGAAATCGCAAAACATAGTCATTCTTCATTGCCGTCCAAAAACAACGCTTTTTACACTCCTGTCTCCCTTTCTCTTGGAAACAATGACTTACATCAATTCTTTTACATAATTCTTGTTTCTCATGACATTTCTAACATTGCCCACAATTATCAACTTTCTAAGTCTTTCTGAGCAGGAGAAATCGCAAACATAGTCATTTCTTCATTGCCGTCCAAAAACAACGCTTTTTTACACTCCGGTCTCCCTTTCTCTTGGAAACAATGACTTACATCAATTCTTTTACATAATTCTTGTTTCTCATGACATTTCTAACATTGCCCACAATTATCAACTTTCTAAGTCTTTCTGAGCAAGAGAAATCGCAAAACAGTCATTTCCTTATTGCCTTCCAAAAACAACGCTTTTTTACACTCCTGTCTCCCTTTCTCTTGGAAACAATGACTTACATCAATTCTTTTACATAATTCTTGTTTCTCATGACATTTCTAACATTGCCCACAATTATCAACTTTCTAAGTCTTTCTGAGCAGGAGAAATCGCAAACATAGTCATTTCTTCATTGCCGTCCAAAAACAACGCTTTTTTACACTCCGGTCTCCCTTTCTCTTGGAAACAATGACTTACATCAATTCTTTTACATAATTCTTGTTTCTCATGACATTTCTAACATTGCCCACAATTATCAACTTTCTAAGTCTTTCTGAACAGGAGAAATCGCAAAACAGTCATTTCTTCATTGCCGTCCAAAAACAACGCTTTTTTACACTCCGGTCTCCCTTTCTCTTGGAAACAATGACTTCCATCAATTATTTTACATAATTCTTGTTTCTCATGACATTTCTTACATTGCCCACAATTATCAACTTTCTAAGTCTTTCTGAGCAGGAGAAATCGCAAAACATAGTCATTTCTTCATTGCCGTCCAAAAACAACGCTTTTTTACACTCCTGTCTCCCTTTCTCTTGGAAACAATGACTTACATCAATTCTTTTACATAATTCTTGTTTCTCATGACATTTCTAACATTGCCCACAATTATCAACTTTCTAAGTCTTTCTGAGCAAGAGAAATCGCAAAACAGTCATTTCTTCATTGCCGTCCAAAAACAGCGCTTTTTTACACTCGGTCTCCCTTTCTCTTGGAAACAATGACTTACATCAATTCTTTTACATAATTCTTGTTTCTCATGACATTCTAACATTTCCCACAATTATCAACTTTCTAAGTCTTTCTGAGCAGGAGAAATCGCAAAACAGTCATTTCTTCATTGCCGTCCAAAAACAACGCTTTTTTACACTCCGGTCTCCCTTTCTCTTGGAAACAATGACTTACATCAATTCTTTTACATAATTCTTGTTTCTCATGACATTTCTAACATTTCCACAATTATCAACTTTCTAAGTCTTTCTGAGCAGGAGAAATCGCAAAACATAGTCATTTCTTCATTGTCGTCCAAAAACAACGCTTTTTTACACTCCGGTCTCCCTTTCTCTTGGAAACAATGACTTACATCAATTCTTTTACATAATTCTTGTTATCATGACAGTTCTAACATTGCCACAATTATCAACTTTCTAAGTCTTTCTGAGCAGGAGAATCGCAAAACATAGTCATTTCTTCATTGCCGTCCAAAAACAACGCTTTTTTACACTCCTGTCTCCCTTTCTCTTGGAAACAATGACTTACATCAATTCTTTTACATAATTCTTGTTTCTCATGACATTTCTAACATTGCCCACAATTATCAACTTTCTAAGTCTTTCTGAGCAGGAGAAATCGCAAAACATAGTCATTTCTTCATTGCCGTCAAAAACAACGCTTTTTTACACTCCGGTCTCCCTTTCTCTTGGAAACAATGACTTACATCAATTCTTTTACATAATTCTTGTTTCTCATGACATTTCTAACATTGCCACAATTATCAACTTTCTAAGTCTTAGCCCACAATTATCAACTTTCTAAGTCTTTCTGAGCAAGAGAAATCGCAAAACAGTCATTTCCTTATTGCCTTCCAAAAACAACGCTTTTTTACACTCCTGTCTCCCTTTCTCTTGGAAACAATGACTTACATCAATTCTTTTACATAATTCTTGTTTCTCATGACATTTCTAACATTGCCCACAATTATCAACTTTCTAAGTCTTTCTGAGCAGGAGAAATCGCAAAACATAGTCATTTCTTCATTGCCGTCCAAAAACAACGCTTTTTTACACTCCGGTCTCCCTTTCTCTTGGAAACAATGACTTACATCAATTCTTTTACATAATTCTTGTTTCTCATGACATTTCTAACATTGCCCACAATTATCAACTTTCTAAGTCTTTCTGAACAGGAGAAATCGCAAAACAGTCATTTCTTCATTGCCGTCCAAAAACAACGCTTTTTTACACTCCGGTCTCCCTTTCTCTTGGAAACAATGACTTCCATCAATTATTTTACATAATTCTTGTTTCTCATGACATTTCTTACATTGCCCACAATTATCAACTTTCTAAGTCTTTCTGAGCAGGAGAAATCGCAAAACATAGTCATTTCTTCATTGCCGTCCAAAAACAACGCTTTTTTACACTCCTGTCTCCCTTTCTCTTGGAAACAATGACTTACATCAATTCTTTTACATAATTCTTGTTTCTCATGACATTTCTAACATTGCCCACAATTATCAACTTTCTAAGTCTTTCTGAGCAAGAGAAATCGCAAAACAGTCATTTCTTCATTGCCGTCCAAAAACAGCGCTTTTTTACACTCCGGTCTCCCTTTCTCTTGGAAACAATGACTTACATCAATTCTTTTACATAATTCTTGTTTCTCATGACATTTCTAACATTTCCCACAATTATCAACTTTCTAAGTCTTTCTGAGCAGGAGAAATCGCAAAACATAGTCATTTCTTCATTGCCGTCCAAAAACAACGCTTTTTTACACTCCGGTCTCACTTTCTCTTGGAAACAATGACTTACATCAATTCTTTTACATAATTCTTGTTTCTCATGACATTTCTAACATTGCCCACAATTATCAACTTTCTAAGTCTTTCTGAGCAAGAGAAATCGCAAAACAGTCATTTCCTTATTGCCTTCCAAAAACAACGCTTTTTTACACTCCTGTCTCCCTTTCTCTTGGAAACAATGACTTACATCAATTCTTTTACATAATTCTTGTTTCTCATGACATTTCTAACATTGCCCACAATTATCAACTTTCTAAGTCTTTCTGAGCAGGAGAAATCGCAAAACATAGTCATTTCTTCATTGCCGTCCAAAAACAACGCTTTTTTACACTCCGGTCTCCCTTTCTCTTGGAAACAATGACTTACATCAATTCTTTTACATAATTCTTGTTTCTCATGACATTTCTAACATTGCCCACAATTATCAACTTTCTAAGTCTTTCTGAGCAGGAGAAATCGCAAAACAGTCATTTCTTCATTGCCTTCCAAAAACAACGCTTTTTTACACTCCTGTCTCCCTTTCTCTTGGAAACAATGACTTACATCAATTCTTTTACATAATTCTTGTTTCTCATGACATTTCTAACATTTCCCACAATTATCAACTTTCTAAGTCTTTCTGAGCAGGAGAAATCGCAAAACATAGTCATTTCTTCATTGTCGTCCAAAAACAACGCTTTTTTACACTCCGGTCTCCCTTTCTCTTGGAAACAATGACTTACATCAATTCTTTTACATAATTCTTGTTTATCATGACAGTTCTAACATTGCCCACAATTATCAACTTTCTAAGTCTTTCTGAGCAGGAGAAATCGCAAAACAGTCATTTCTTCATTGCCGTCCAAAAACAACGCTTTTTTACACTCCTGTCTCCCTTTCTCTTGGAAACAATGACTTACATCAATTCTTTTACATAATTCTTGTTTCTCATGACATTTCTAACATTGCCCACAATTATCAACTTTCTAAGTCTTTCTGAGCAGGAGAAATCGCAAAACATAGTCATTTCTTCATTGCCGTCCAAAAACAACGCTTTTTTACACTCCGGTCTCCCTTTCTCTTGGAAACAATGACTTACATCAATTCTTTTACATAATTCTTGTTTCTCATGACATTTCTAACATTGCCCACAATTATCAACTTTCTAAGTCTTTCTGAGCAAGAGAAATCGCAAAACAGTCATTTCCTTATTGCCTTCCAAAAACAACGCTTTTTTACACTCCTGTCTCCCTTTCTCTTGGAAACAATGACTTACATCAATTCTTTTACATAATTCTTGTTTCTCATGACATTTCTAACATTGCCCACAATTATCAACTTTCTAAGTCTTTCTGAGCAGGAGAAATCGCAAAACATAGTCATTTCTTCATTGCCGTCCAAAAACAACGCTTTTTTACACTCCGGTCTCCCTTTCTCTTGGAAACAATGACTTACATCAATTCTTTTACATAATTCTTGTTTCTCATGACATTTCTAACATTGCCCACAATTATCAACTTTCTAAGTCTTTCTGAACAGGAGAAATCGCAAAACAGTCATTTCTTCATTGCCGTCCAAAAACAACGCTTTTTTACACTCCGGTCTCCCTTTCTCTTGGAAACAATGACTTACATCAATTCTTTTACATAATTCTTGTTTCTCATGACATTTCTTACATTGCCCACAATTATCAACTTTCTAAGTCTTTCTGAGCAGGAGAAATCGCAAAACATAGTCATTTCTTCATTGCCGTCCAAAAACAACGCTTTTTTACACTCCTGTCTCCCTTTCTCTTGGAAACAATGACTTACATCAATTCTTTTACATAATTCTTGTTTCTCATGACATTTCTAACATTGCCCACAATTATCAACTTTCTAAGTCTTTCTGAGCAAGAGAAATCGCAAAACAGTCATTTCTTCATTGCCGTCCAAAAACAAGGCTTTTTTACACTCCGGTCTCCCTTTCTCTTGGAAACAATGACTTACATCAATTCTTTTACATAATTCTTGTTTATCATGACAGTTCTAACATTGCCCACAATTATCAACTTTCTAAGTCTTTCTGAGCAGGAGAAATCGCAAAACATAGTCATTTCTTCATTGCCGTCCAAAAACAACGCTTTTTTACACTCCTGTCTCCCTTTCTCTTGGAAACAATGACTTACATCAATTCTTTTACATAATTCTTGTTTCTCATGACATTTCTAACATTGCCCACAATTATCAACTTTCTAAGTCTTTCTGAGCAAGAGAAATCGCAAAACAGTCATTTCCTTATTGCCTTCCAAAAACAACGCTTTTTTACACTCCTGTCTCCCTTTCTCTTGGAAACAATGACTTACATCAATTCTTTTACATAATTCTTGTTTCTCATGACATTTCTAACATTGCCCACAATTATCAACTTTCTAAGTCTTTCTGAGCAGGAGAAATCGCAAAACATAGTCATTTCTTCATTGCCGTCCAAAAACAACGCTTTTTTACACTCCGGTCTCCCTTTCTCTTGGAAACAATGACTTACATCAATTCTTTTACATAATTCTTGTTTCTCATGACATTTCTAACATTGCCCACAATTATCAACTTTCTAAGTCTTTCTGAACAGGAGAAATCGCAAAACAGTCATTTCTTCATTGCCGTCCAAAAACAACGCTTTTTTACACTCCGGTCTCCCTTTCTCTTGGAAACAATGACTTACATCAATTCTTTTACATAATTCTTGTTTCTCATGACATTTCTAACATTTCCCACAATTATCAACTTTCTAAGTCTTTCTGAGCAGGAGAAATCGCAAAACATAGTCATTTCTTCATTGTCGTCCAAAAACAACGCTTTTTTACACTCCGGTCTCCCTTTCTCTTGGAAACAATGACTTACATCAATTCTTTTACATAATTCTTGTTTATCATGACAGTTCTAACATTGCCCACAATTATCAACTTTCTAAGTCTTTCTGAGCAGGAGAAATCGCAAAACAGTCATTTCTTCATTGCCGTCCAAAAACAACGCTTTTTTACACTCCTGTCTCCCTTTCTCTTGGAAACAATGACTTACATCAATTATTTTACATAATTCTTGTTTCTCATGACATTTCTAACATTGCCCACAATTATCAACTTTCTAAGTCTTTCTGAGCAGGAGAAATCGCAAAACATAGTCATTTCTTCATTGCCGTCCAAAAACAACGCTTTTTTACACTCCGGTCTCCCTTTCTCTTGGAAACAATGACTTACATCAATTCTTTTACATAATTCTTGTTTCTCATGACATTTCTAACATTGCCCACAATTATCAACTTTCTAAGTCTTTCTGAGCAAGAGAAATCGCAAAACAGTCATTTCCTTATTGCCTTCCAAAAACAACGCTTTTTTACACTCCTGTCTCCCTTTCTCTTGGAAACAATGACTTACATCAATTCTTTTACATAATTCTTGTTTCTCATGACATTTCTAACATTGCCCACAATTATCAACTTTCTAAGTCTTTCTGAGCAGGAGAAATCGCAAAACATAGTCATTTCTTCATTGCCGTCCAAAAACAACGCTTTTTTACACTCCGGTCTCCCTTTCTCTTGGAAACAATGACTTACATCAATTCTTTTACATAATTCTTGTTTCTCATGACATTTCTAACATTGCCCACAATTATCAACTTTCTAAGTCTTTCTGAACAGGAGAAATCGCAAAACAGTCATTTCTTCATTGCCGTCCAAAAACAACGCTTTTTTACACTCCGGTCTCCCTTTCTCTTGGAAACAATGACTTACATCAATTCTTTTACATAATTCTTGTTTCTCATGACATTTCTTACATTGCCCACAATTATCAACTTTCTAAGTCTTTCTGAGCAGGAGAAATCGCAAAACATAGTCATTTCTTCATTGCCGTCCAAAAACAACGCTTTTTTACACTCCTGTCTCCCTTTCTCTTGGAAACAATGACTTACATCAATTCTTTTACATAATTCTTGTTTCTCATGACATTTCTAACATTGCCCACAATTATCAACTTTCTAAGTCTTTCTGAGCAAGAGAAATCGCAAAACAGTCATTTCTTCATTGCCGTCCAAAAACAACGCTTTTTTACACTCCTGTCTCCCTTTCTCTTGGAAACAATGACTTACATCAATTCTTTTACATAATTCTTGTTTATCATGACAGTTCTAACATTGCCCACAATTATCAACTTTCTAAGTCTTTCTGAGCAGGAGAAATCGCAAAACATAGTCATTTCTTCATTGCCGTCCAAAAACAACGCTTTTTTACACTCCGGTCTCACTTTCTCTTGGAAACAATGACTTACATCAATTCTTTTACATAATTCTTGTTTCTCATGACATTTCTAACATTGCCCACAATTATCAACTTTCTAAGTCTTTCTGAACAGGAGAAATCGCAAAACAGTCATTTCCTTATTGCCTTCCAAAAACAACGCTTTTTTACACTCCTGTCTCCCTTTCTCTTGGAAACAATGACTTCCATCAATTCTTTTACATAATTCTTGTTTCTCATGACATTTCTAACATTGCCCACAATTATCAACTTTCTAAGTCTTTCTGAGCAGGAGAAATCGCAAAACATAGTCATTTCTTCATTGCCGTCCAAAAACAACGCTTTTTTACACTCCTGTCTCCCTTTCTCTTGGAAACAATGACTTACATCAATTCTTTTACATAATTCTTGTTTCTCATGACATTTCTAACATTGCCCACAATTATCAACTTTCTAAGTCTTTCTGAGCAAGAGAAATCGCAAAACAGTCATTTCCTTATTGCCTTCCAAAAACAACGCTTTTTTACACTCCGGTCTCCCTTTCTCTTGGAAACAATGACTTACATCAATTCTTTTACATAATTCTTGTTTCTCATGACATTTCTAACATTGCCCACAATTATCAACTTTCTAAGTCTTTCTGAGCAGGAGAAATCGCAAAACATAGTCATTTCTTCATTGCCGTCCAAAAACAACGCTTTTTTACACTCTGGTCTCCCTTTCTCTTGGAAACAATGACTTACATCAATTCTTTTACATAATTCTTGTTTCTCATGACATTTCTAACATTGCCCACAATTATCAACTTTCTAAGTCTTTCTGAGCAGGAGAAATCGCAAAACAGTCATTTCTTCATTGCCGTCCAAAAACAACGCTTTTTTACACTCCGGTCTCCCTTTCTCTTGGAAACAATGACTTACATCAATTCTTTTACATAATTCTTGTTTCTCATGACATTTCTAACATTTCCCACAATTATCAACTTTCTAAGTCTTTCTGAGCAGGAGAAATCGCAAAACATAGTCATTTCTTCATTGTCGTCCAAAAACAACGCTTTTTTACACTCCGGTCTCCCTTTCTCTTGGAAACAATGACTTACATCAATTCTTTTACATAATTCTTGTTTATCATGACAGTTCTAACATTGCCCACAATTATCAACTTTCTAAGTCTTTCTGAGCAGGAGAAATCGCAAAACATAGTCATTTCTTCATTGCCGTCCAAAAACAACGCTTTTTTACACTCCTGTCTCCCTTTCTCTTGGAAACAATGACTTACATCAATTCTTTTACATAATTCTTGTTTCTCATGACATTTCTAACATTGCCCACAATTATCAACTTTCTAAGTCTTTCTGAGCAAGAGAAATCGCAAAACAGTCATTTCCTTATTGCCTTCCAAAAACAACGCTTTTTTACACTCCTGTCTCCCTTTCTCTTGGAAACAATGACTTACATCAATTCTTTTACATAATTCTTGTTTCTCATGACATTTCTAACATTGCCCACAATTATCAACTTTCTAAGTCTTTCTGAGCAGGAGAAATCGCAAAACATAGTCATTTCTTCATTGCCGTCCAAAAACAACGCTTTTTTACACTCCGGTCTCCCTTTCTCTTGGAAACAATGACTTACATCAATTCTTTTACATAATTCTTGTTTCTCATGACATTTCTAACATTGCCCACAATTATCAACTTTCTAAGTCTTTCTGAACAGGAGAAATCGCAAAACAGTCATTTCTTCATTGCCGTCCAAAAACAACGCTTTTTTACACTCCGGTCTCCCTTTCTCTTGGAAACAATGACTTACATCAATTCTTTTACATAATTCTTGTTTCTCATGACATTTCTAACATTTCCCACAATTATCAACTTTCTAAGTCTTTCTGAGCAGGAGAAATCGCAAAACATAGTCATTTCTTCATTGCCGTCCAAAAACAACGCTTTTTTACACTCCGGTCTCCCTTTCTCTTGGAAACAATGACTTCCATCAATTATTTTACATAATTCTTGTTTCTCATGACATTTCTTACATTGCCCACAATTATCAACTTTCTAAGTCTTTCTGAGCAGGAGAAATCGCAAAACATAGTCATTTCTTCATTGCCGTCCAAAAACAACGCTTTTTTACACTCCTGTCTCCCTTTCTCTTGGAAACAATGACTTACATCAATTCTTTTACATAATTCTTGTTTCTCATGACATTTCTAACATTGCCCACAATTATCAACTTTCTAAGTCTTTCTGAGCAAGAGAAATCGCAAAACAGTCATTTCTTCATTGCCGTCCAAAAACAACGCTTTTTTACACTCCGGTCTCCCTTTCTCTTGGAAACAATGACTTACATCAATTCTTTTACATAATTCTTGTTTCTCATGACATTTCTAACATTTCCCACAATTATCAACTTTCTAAGTCTTTCTGAGCAGGAGAAATCGCAAAACATAGTCATTTCTTCATTGCCGTCCAAAAACAACGCTTTTTTACACTCTGGTCTCCCTTTCTCTTGGAAACAATGACTTACATCAATTATTTTACATAATTCTTGTTTCTCATGACATTTCTTACATTGCCCACAATTATCAACTTTCTAAGTCTTTCTGAGCAGGAGAAATCGCAAAACATAGTCATTTCTTCATTGCCGTCCAAAAACAACGCTTTTTTACACTCCTGTCTCCCTTTCTCTTGGAAACAATGACTTACATCAATTCTTTTACATAATTCTTGTTTCTCATGACATTTCTAACATTGCCCACAATTATCAACTTTCTAAGTCTTTCTGAGCAGGAGAAATCGCAAAACATAGTCATTTCTTCATTGCCGTCCAAAAACAACGCTTTTTTACACTCCGGTCTCCCTTTCTCTTGGAAACAATGACTTACATCAATTCTTTTACATAATTCTTGTTTCTCATGACATTTCTAACATTGCCCACAATTATCAACTTTCTAAGTCTTTCTGAGCAAGAGAAATCGCAAAAGAGTCATTTCCTTATTGCCTTCCAAAAACAACGCTTTTTTACACTCCTGTCTCCCTTTCTCTTGGAAACAATGACTTACATCAATTCTTTTACATAATTCTTGTTTCTCATGACATTTCTAACATTGCCCACAATTATCAACTTTCTAAGTCTTTCTGAGCAAGAGAAATCGCAAAATAGTCATTTCTTCATTGCCGTCCAAAAACAACGCTTTTTTACACTCCGGTCTCCCTTTCTCTTGGAAACAATGACTTACATCAATTTTTTTACATAATTCTTGTTTCTCAAGACATTTCTTACATTGCCCACAATTATCAACTTTCTAAGTCTTTCTGAGCAGGAGAAATCGCAAAACATAGTCATTTCTTCATTGCCGTCCAAAAACAACGCTTTTTTACACTCCGGTCTCCCTTTCTCTTGGAAACAATGACTTACATCAATTCTTTTACATAATTCTTGTTTCTCATGACATTTCTAACATTGCCCACAATTATCAACTTTCTAAGTCTTTCTGAGCAGGAGAAATCGCAAAACAGTCATTTCTTCATTGCCGTCCAAAAACAACGCTTTTTTACACTCCGGTCTCCCTTTCTCTTGGAAACAATGACTTACATCAATTCTTTTACATAATTCTTGTTTCTCATGACATTTCTAACATTTCCCACAATTATCAACTTTCTAAGTCTTTCTGAGCAGGAGAAATCGCAAAACATAGTCATTTCTTCATTGCCGTCCAAAAACAACGCTTTTTTACACTCCTGTCTCCCTTTCTCTTGGAAACAATGACTTACATCAATTCTTTTACATAATTCTTGTTTCTCATGACATTTCTAACATTTCCCACAATTATCAACTTTCTAAGTCTTTCTGAGCAGGAGAAATCGCAAAACATAGTCATTTCTTCATTGCCGTCCAAAAACAACGCTTTTTTACACTCCTGTCTCCCTTTCTCTTGGAAACAATGACTTACATCAATTCTTTTACATAATTCTTGTTTCTCATGACATTTCTAACATTGCCCACAATTATCAACTTTCTAAGTCTTTCTGAGCAAGAGAAATCGCAAAACAGTCATTTCTTCATTGCCGTCCAAAAACAACGCTTTTTTACACTCCGGTCTCCCTTTCTCTTGGAAACAATGACTTACATCAATTTTTTTACATAATTCTTGTTTCTCATGACATTTCTAACATTGCCCACAATTATCAACTTTCTAAGTCTTTCTGAGCAGGAGAAATCGCAAAACATAGTCATTTCTTCATTGTCGTCCAAAAACAACGCTTTTTTACACTCCGGTCTCCCTTTCTCTTGGAAACAATGACTTACATCAATTCTTTTACATAATTCTTGTTTCTCATGACATTTCTAACATTGCCCACAATTATCAACTTTCTAAGTCTTTCTGAGCAGGAATAATCGCAAAACATAGTCATTTCTTCATTGCCGTCCAAAAACAACGCTTTTTTACACTCCTGTCTCCCTTTCTCTTGGAAACAATGACTTACATCAATTCTTTTAAATAATTCTTGTTTCTCATGACATTTCTAACATTGCCCACAATTATCAACTTTCTAAGTCTTTCTGAGCAAGAGAAATCGCAAAACAGTCATTTCTTCATTGCCGTCCAAAAACAACGCTTTTTTACACTCCGGTCTCCCTTTCTCTTGGAAACAATGACTTACATCAATTCTTTTACATAATTCTTGTTTCTCATGACATTTCTTACATTGCCCACAATTATCAACTTTCTAAGTCTTTCTGAGCAGGAGAAATCGCAAAACATAGTCATTTCTTCATTGCCGTCCAAAAACAACGCTTTTTTACACTCTGGTCTCCCTTTCTCTTGGAAACAATGACTTACATCAATTCTTTTACATAATTCTTGTTTCTCATGACATTTCTTACATTGCCCACAATTATCAACTTTCTAAGTCTTTCTGAGCAGGAGAAATCGCAAAACATAGTCATTTCTTCATTGCCGTCCAAAAACAACGCTTTTTTACACTCCGGTCTCCCTTTCTCTTGGAAACAATGACTTACATCAATTCTTTTACATAATTCTTGTTTCTCATGACATTTCTAACATTGCCCACAATTATCAACTTTCTAAGTCTTTCTGAGCAGGAGAAATCGCAAAACAGTCATTTCTTCATTGCCGTCCAAAAACAACGCTTTTTTACACTCCGGTCTCCCTTTCTCTTGGAAACAATGACTTACATCAATTCTTTTACATAATTCTTGTTTCTCATGACATTTCTAACATTTCCCACAATTATCAACTTTCTAAGTCTTTCTGAGCAGGAGAAATCGCAAAACATAGTCATTTCTTCATTGCCGTCCAAAAACAACGCTTTTTTACACTCCTGTCTCCCTTTCTCTTGGAAACAATGACTTACATCAATTCTTTTACATAATTCTTGTTTCTCATGACATTTCTAACATTTCCCACAATTATCAACTTTCTAAGTCTTTCTGAGCAGGAGAAATCGCAAAACATAGTCATTTCTTCATTGCCGTCCAAAAACAACGCTTTTTTACACTCCGGTCTCCCTTTCTCTTGGAAACAATGACTTACATCAATTTTTTTACATAATTCTTGTTTCTCATGACATTTCTAACATTGCCCACAATTATCAACTTTCTAAGTCTTTCTGAGCAGGAGAAATCGCAAAACATAGTCATTTCTTCATTGTCGTCCAAAAACAACGCTTTTTTACACTCCGGTCTCCCTTTCTCTTGGAAACAATGACTTACATCAATTCTTTTACATAATTCTTGTTTCTCATGACATTTCTAACATTGCCCACAATTATCAACTTTCTAAGTCTTTCTGAGCAGGAATAATCGCAAAACATAGTCATTTCTTCATTGCCGTCCAAAAACAACGCTTTTTTACACTCCTGTCTCCCTTTCTCTTGGAAACAATGACTTACATCAATTCTTTTAAATAATTCTTGTTTCTCATGACATTTCTAACATTGCCCACAATTATCAACTTTCTAAGTCTTTCTGAGCAAGAGAAATCGCAAAACAGTCATTTCTTCATTGCCGTCCAAAAACAACGCTTTTTTACACTCCGGTCTCCCTTTCTCTTGGAAACAATGACTTACATCAATTCTTTTACATAATTCTTGTTTCTCATGACATTTCTTACATTGCCCACAATTATCAACTTTCTAAGTCTTTCTGAGCAGGAGAAATCGCAAAACATAGTCATTTCTTCATTGCCGTCCAAAAACAACGCTTTTTTACACTCTGGTCTCCCTTTCTCTTGGAAACAATGACTTACATCAATTATTTTACATAATTCTTGTTTCTCATGACATTTCTTACATTGCCCACAATTATCAACTTTCTAAGTCTTTCTGAGCAGGAGAAATCGCAAAACATAGTCATTTCTTCATTGCCGTCCAAAAACAACGCTTTTTTACACTCCTGTCTCCCTTTCTCTTGGAAACAATGACTTACATCAATTCTTTTACATAATTCTTGTTTCTCATGACATTTCTAACATTGCCCACAATTATCAACTTTCTAAGTCTTTCTGAGCAGGAGAAATCGCAAAACAGTCATTTCTTCATTGGCGTCCAAAAACAACGCTTTTTTACACTCCTGTCTCCCTTTCTCTTGGAAACAATGACTTACATCAATTCTTTTACATAATTCTTGTTTCTCATGACAGTTCTAACATTGCCCACAATTATCAACTTTCTAAGTCTTTCTGAGCAGGAGAAATCGCAAAACAGTCATTTCTTCATTGCCGTCCAAAAACAAGGCTTTTTTACACTCCGGTCTCCCTTTCTCTTAGAAACAATGACTTACATCAATTCTTTTACATAATTCTTGTTTATCATGACAGTTCTAACATTGCCCACAATTATCAACTTTCTAAGTCTTTCTGAGCAGGAGAAATCGCAAAACATAGTCATTTCTTCATTGCCGTCCAAAAACAACGCTTTTTTACACTCCTGTCTCCCTTTCTCTTGGAAACAATGACTTACATCAATTCTTTTACATAATTCTTGTTTCTCATGACATTTCTTACATTGCCCACAATTATCAACTTTCTAAGTCTTTCTGAGCAGGAGAAATCGCAAAACATAGTCATTTCTTCATTGCCGTCCAAAAACAACGCTTTTTTACACTCCGGTCTCCCTTTCTCTTGGAAACAATGACTTACATCAATTCTTTTACATAATTCTTGTTTCTCATGACATTTCTAACATTGCCCACAATTATCAACTTTCTAAGTCTTTCTGAGCAGGAGAAATCGCAAAACAGTCATTTCTTCATTGCCGTCCAAAAACAACGCTTTTTTACACTCCGGTCTCCCTTTCTCTTGGAAACAATGACTTACATCAATTCTTTTACATAATTCTTGTTTCTCATGACATTTCTAACATTTCCCACAATTATCAACTTTCTAAGTCTTTCTGAGCAGGAGAAATCGCAAAACATAGTCATTTCTTCATTGCCGTCCAAAAACAACGCTTTTTTACACTCCTGTCTCCCTTTCTCTTGGAAACAATGACTTACATCAATTCTTTTACATAATTCTTGTTTCTCATGACATTTCTAACATTTCCCACAATTATCAACTTTCTAAGTCTTTCTGAGCAGGAGAAATCGCAAAACATAGTCATTTCTTCATTGCCGTCCAAAAACAACGCTTTTTTACACTCCTGTCTCCCTTTCTCTTGGAAACAATGACTTACATCAATTCTTTTACATAATTCTTGTTTCTCATGACATTTCTAACATTGCCCACAATTATCAACTTTCTAAGTCTTTCTGAGCAAGAGAAATCGCAAAACAGTCATTTCTTCATTGCCGTCCAAAAACAACGCTTTTTTACACTCCGGTCTCCCTTTCTCTTGGAAACAATGACTTACATCAATTTTTTTACATAATTCTTGTTTCTCATGACATTTCTAACATTGCCCACAATTATCAACTTTCTAAGTCTTTCTGAGCAGGAGAAATCGCAAAACATAGTCATTTCTTCATTGTCGTCCAAAAACAACGCTTTTTTACACTCCGGTCTCCCTTTCTCTTGGAAACAATGACTTACATCAATTCTTTTACATAATTCTTGTTTCTCATGACATTTCTAACATTGCCCACAATTATCAACTTTCTAAGTCTTTCTGAGCAGGAATAATCGCAAAACATAGTCATTTCTTCATTGCCGTCCAAAAACAACGCTTTTTTACACTCCTGTCTCCCTTTCTCTTGGAAACAATGACTTACATCAATTCTTTTAAATAATTCTTGTTTCTCATGACATTTCTAACATTGCCCACAATTATCAACTTTCTAAGTCTTTCTGAGCAAGAGAAATCGCAAAACAGTCATTTCTTCATTGCCGTCCAAAAACAACGCTTTTTTACACTCCGGTCTCCCTTTCTCTTGGAAACAATGACTTACATCAATTCTTTTACATAATTCTTGTTTCTCATGACATTTCTTACATTGCCCACAATTATCAACTTTCTAAGTCTTTCTGAGCAGGAGAAATCGCAAAACATAGTCATTTCTTCATTGCCGTCCAAAAACAACGCTTTTTTACACTCTGGTCTCCCTTTCTCTTGGAAACAATGACTTACATCAATTATTTTACATAATTCTTGTTTCTCATGACATTTCTTACATTGCCCACAATTATCAACTTTCTAAGTCTTTCTGAGCAGGAGAAATCGCAAAACATAGTCATTTCTTCATTGCCGTCCAAAAACAACGCTTTTTTACACTCCTGTCTCCCTTTCTCTTGGAAACAATGACTTACATCAATTCTTTTACATAATTCTTGTTTCTCATGACATTTCTAACATTGCCCACAATTATCAACTTTCTAAGTCTTTCTGAGCAGGAGAAATCGCAAAACAGTCATTTCTTCATTGGCGTCCAAAAACAACGCTTTTTTACACTCCTGTCTCCCTTTCTCTTGGAAACAATGACTTACATCAATTCTTTTACATAATTCTTGTTTCTCATGACAGTTCTAACATTGCCCACAATTATCAACTTTCTAAGTCTTTCTGAGCAGGAGAAATCGCAAAACAGTCATTTCTTCATTGCCGTCCAAAAACAAGGCTTTTTTACACTCCGGTCTCCCTTTCTCTTGGAAACAATGACTTACATCAATTCTTTTACATAATTCTTGTTTATCATGACAGTTCTAACATTGCCCACAATTATCAACTTTCTAAGTCTTTCTGAGCAGGAGAAATCGCAAAACATAGTCATTTCTTCATTGCCGTCCAAAAACAACGCTTTTTTACACTCCTGTCTCCCTTTCTCTTGGAAACAATGACTTACATCAATTCTTTTACATAATTCTTGTTTCTCATGACATTTCTAACATTGCCCACAATTATCAACTTTCTAAGTCTTTCTGAGCAGGAGAAATCGCAAAACATAGTCATTTCTTCATTGCCGTCCAAAAACAACGCTTTTTTACACTCCGGTCTCACTTTCTCTTGGAAACAATGACTTACATCAATTCTTTTACATAATTCTTGTTTCTCATGACATTTCTAACATTGCCCACAATTATCAACTTTCTAAGTCTTTCTGAGCAAGAGAAATCGCAAAACAGTCATTTCCTTATTGCCTTCCAAAAACAACGCTTTTTTACACTCCTGTCTCCCTTTTTCTTGGAAACAATGACTTACATCAATTCTTTTACATAATTCTTGTTTCTCATGACATTTCTAACATTGCCCACAATTATCAACTTTCTAAGTCTTTCTGAGCAGGAGAAATCGCAAAACATAGTCATTTCTTCATTGCCGTCCAAAAACAACGCTTTTTTACACTCCGGTCTCCCTTTCTCTTGGAAACAATGACTTACATCAATTCTTTTACATAATTCTTGTTTCTCATGACATTTCTAACATTGCCCACAATTATCAACTTTCTAAGTCTTTCTGAGCAGGAGAAATCGCAAAACAGTCATTTCTTCATTGCCGTCCAAAAACAACGCTTTTTTACACTCCGGTCTCCCTTTCTCTTGGAAACAATGACTTACATCAATTCTTTTACATAATTCTTGTTTCTCATGACATTTCTAACATTTCCCACAATTATCAACTTTCTAAGTCTTTCTGAGCAGGAGAAATCGCAAAACATAGTCATTTCTTCATTGTCGTCCAAAAACAACGCTTTTTTACACTCCGGTCTCCCTTTCTCTTGGAAACAATGACTTACATCAATTCTTTTACATACTTCTTGTTTATCATGACAGTTCTAACATTGCCCACAATTATCAACTTTCTAAGTCTTTCTGAGCAGGAGAAATCGCAAAACATAGTCATTTCTTCATTGCCGTCCAAAAACAACGCTTTTTTACACTCCTGTCTCCCTTTCTCTTGGAAACAATGACTTACATCAATTCTTTTACATAATTCTTGTTTCTCATGACATTTCTAACATTGCCCACAATTATCAACTTTCTAAGTCTTTCTGAGCAAGAGAAATCGCAAAACAGTCATTTCCTTATTGCCTTCCAAAAACAACGCTTTTTTACACTCCTGTCTCCCTTTCTCTTGGAAACAATGACTTACATCAATTCTTTTACATAATTCTTGTTTCTCATGACATTTCTAACATTGCCCACAATTATCAACTTTCTAAGTCTTTCTGAGCAGGAGAAATCGCAAAACATAGTCATTTCTTCATTGCCGTCCAAAAACAACGCTTTTTTACACTCCGGTCTCCCTTTCTCTTGGAAACAATGACTTACATCAATTCTTTTACATAATTCTTGTTTCTCATGACATTTCTAACATTGCCCACAATTATCAACTTTCTAAGTCTTTCTGAACAGGAGAAATCGCAAAACAGTCATTTCTTCATTGCCGTCCAAAAACAACGCTTTTTTACACTCCGGTCTCCCTTTCTCTTGGAAACAATGACTTACATCAATTTTTTTACATAATTCTTGTTTCTCATGACATTTCTAACATTTCCCACAATTATCAACTTTCTAAGTCTTTCTGAGCAGGAGAAATCGCAAAACATAGTCATTTCTTCATTGCCGTCCAAAAACAACGCTTTTTTACACTCCGGTCTCCCTTTCTCTTGGAAACAATGACTTCCATCAATTATTTTACATAATTCTTGTTTCTCATGACATTTCTTACATTGCCCACAATTATCAACTTTCTAAGTCTTTCTGAGCAGGAGAAATCGCAAAACATAGTCATTTCTTCATTGCCGTCCAAAAACAACGCTTTTTTACACTCCTGTCTCCCTTTCTCTTGGAAACAATGACTTACATCAATTCTTTTACATAATTCTTGTTTCTCATGACATTTCTAACATTGCCCACAATTATCAACTTTCTAAGTCTTTCTGAGCAAGAGAAATCGCAAAACAGTCATTTCTTCATTGCCGTCCAAAAACAACGCTTTTTTACACTCCGGTCTCCCTTTCTCTTGGAAACAATGACTTACATCAATTCTTTTACATAATTCTTGTTTCTCATGACATTTCTAACATTTCCCACAATTATCAACTTTCTAAGTCTTTCTGAGCAGGAGAAATCGCAAAACATAGTCATTTCTTCATTGCCGTCCAAAAACAACGCTTTTTTACACTCTGGTCTCCCTTTCTCTTGGAAACAATGACTTACATCAATTATTTTACATAATTCTTGTTTCTCATGACATTTCTTACATTGCCCACAATTATCAACTTTCTAAGTCTTTCTGAGCAGGAGAAATCGCAAAACATAGTCATTTCTTCATTGCCGTCCAAAAACAACGCTTTTTTACACTCCTGTCTCCCTTTCTCTTGGAAACAATGACTTACATCAATTCTTTTACATAATTCTTGTTTCTCATGACATTTCTAACATTGCCCACAATTATCAACTTTCTAAGTCTTTCTGAGCAGGAGAAATCGCAAAACATAGTCATTTCTTCATTGCCGTCCAAAAACAACGCTTTTTTACACTCCGGTCTCCCTTTCTCTTGGAAACAATGACTTACATCAATTCTTTTACATAATTCTTGTTTCTCATGACATTTCTAACATTGCCCACAATTATCAACTTTCTAAGTCTTTCTGAGCAAGAGAAATCGCAAAAGAGTCATTTCCTTATTGCCTTCCAAAAACAACGCTTTTTTACACTCCTGTCTCCCTTTCTCTTGGAAACAATGACTTACATCAATTCTTTTACATAATTCTTGTTTCTCATGACATTTCTAACATTGCCCACAATTATCAACTTTCTAAGTCTTTCTGAGCAAGAGAAATCGCAAAATAGTCATTTCTTCATTGCCGTCCAAAAACAACGCTTTTTTACACTCCGGTCTCCCTTTCTCTTGGAAACAATGACTTACATCAATTTTTTTACATAATTCTTGTTTCTCAAGACATTTCTTACATTGCCCACAATTATCAACTTTCTAAGTCTTTCTGAGCAGGAGAAATCGCAAAACATAGTCATTTCTTCATTGCCGTCCAAAAACAACGCTTTTTTACACTCCGGTCTCCCTTTCTCTTGGAAACAATGACTTACATCAATTCTTTTACATAATTCTTGTTTCTCATGACATTTCTAACATTGCCCACAATTATCAACTTTCTAAGTCTTTCTGAGCAGGAGAAATCGCAAAACAGTCATTTCTTCATTGCCGTCCAAAAACAACGCTTTTTTACACTCCGGTCTCCCTTTCTCTTGGAAACAATGACTTACATCAATTCTTTTACATAATTCTTGTTTCTCATGACATTTCTAACATTTCCCACAATTATCAACTTTCTAAGTCTTTCTGAGCAGGAGAAATCGCAAAACATAGTCATTTCTTCATTGCCGTCCAAAAACAACGCTTTTTTACACTCCGGTCTCCCTTTCTCTTGGAAACAATGACTTCCATCAATTATTTTACATAATTCTTGTTTCTCATGACATTTCTTACATTGCCCACAATTATCAACTTTCTAAGTCTTTCTGAGCAGGAGAAATCGCAAAACATAGTCATTTCTTCATTGCCGTCCAAAAACAACGCTTTTTTACACTCCTGTCTCCCTTTCTCTTGGAAACAATGACTTACATCAATTCTTTTACATAATTCTTGTTCCTCATGACATTTCTAACATTTCCCACAATTATCAACTTTCTAAGTCTTTCTGAGCAGGAGAAATCGCAAAACATAGTCATTTCTTCATTGCCGTCCAAAAACAACGCTTTTTTACACTCCTGTCTCCCTTTCTCTTGGAAACAATGACTTACATCAATTCTTTTACATAATTCTTGTTTCTCATGACATTTCTAACATTGCCCACAATTATCAACTTTCTAAGTCTTTCTGAGCAAGAGAAATCGCAAAACAGTCATTTCTTCATTGCCGTCCAAAAACAACGCTTTTTTACACTCCGGTCTCCCTTTCTCTTGGAAACAATGACTTACATCAATTTTTTTACATAATTCTTGTTTCTCATGACATTTCTAACATTGCCCACAATTATCAACTTTCTAAGTCTTTCTGAGCAGGAGAAATCGCAAAACATAGTCATTTCTTCATTGTCGTCCAAAAACAACGCTTTTTTACACTCCGGTCTCCCTTTCTCTTGGAAACAATGACTTACATCAATTCTTTTACATAATTCTTGTTTCTCATGACATTTCTAACATTGCCCACAATTATCAACTTTCTAAGTCTTTCTGAGCAGGAATAATCGCAAAACATAGTCATTTCTTCATTGCCGTCCAAAAACAACGCTTTTTTACACTCCGGTCTCCCTTTCTCTTGGAAACAATGACTTACATCAATTCTTTTACATAATTCTTGTTTCTCATGACATTTCTAACATTGCCCACAATTATCAACTTTCTAAGTCTTTCTGAGCAGGAGAAATCGCAAAACAGTCATTTCTTCATTGCCGTCCAAAAACAACGCTTTTTTTACACTCCGGTCTCCCTTTCTCTTGGAAACAATGACTTACATCAATTTTTTTACATAATTCTTGTTTCTCATGACATTTCTAACATTGCCCACAATTATCAACTTTCTAAGTCTTTCTGAGCAGGAGAAATCGCAAAACAGTCATTTCTTCATTGCCGTCCAAAAACAAGGCTTTTTTACACTCCGGTCTCCCTTTCTCTTGGAAACAATGACTTACATCAATTCTTTTACATAATTCTTGTTTCTCATGACAGTTCTAACATTGCCCACAATTATCAACTTTCTAAGTCTTTCTGAGCAGGAGAAATCGCAAAACATAGTCATTTCTTCATTGCCGTCCAAAAACAACGCTTTTTTACACTCCTGTCTCCCTTTCTCTTGGAAACAATGACTTACATCAATTCTTTTACATAATTCTTGTTTCTCATGACATTTCTAACATTGCCCACAATTATCAACTTTCTAAGTCTTTCTGAGCAAGAGAAATCGCAAAATAGTCATTTCTTCATTGCCGTCCAAAAACAACGCTTTTTTACACTCCGGTCTCCCTTTCTCTTGGAAACAATGACTTACATCAATTTTTTTACATAATTCTTGTTTCTCATGACATTTCTAACATTGCCCACAATTATCAACTTTCTAAGTCTTTCTGAGCAGGAGAAATCGCAAAACATAGTCATTTCTTCATTGCCGTCCAAAAACAACGCTTTTTTACACTCCGGTCTCCCTTTCTATTGGAAACAATGACTTACATCAATTCTTTTACATAATTCTTGTTTCTCATGACATTTCTAACAATGCCCACAATTATCAACTTTCTAAGTCTTTCTGAGCAGGAGAAATCGCAAAACAGTCATTTCTTCATTGCCGTCCAAAAACAACGCTTTTTTACACTCCGGTCTCCCTTTCTCTTGGAAACAATGACTTACATCAATTCTTTTACATAATTCTTGTTTCTCATGACATTTCTAACATTTCCCACAATTATCAACTTTCTAAGTCTTTCTGAGCAGGAGAAATCGCAAAACATAGTCATTTCTTCATTGCCGTCCAAAAACAACGCTTTTTTACACTCCGGTCTCCCTTTCTCTTGGAAACAATGACTTACATCAATTCTTTTACATAATTCTTGTTTCTCATGACATTTCTAACATTGCCCACAATTATCAACTTTCTAAGTCTTTCTGAGCAGGAGAAATCGCAAAACAGTCATTTCTTCATTGCCGTCCAAAAACAACGCTTTTTTTACACTCCGGTCTCCCTTTCTCTTGGAAACAATGACTTACATCAATTTTTTTTACATAATTCTTGTTTCTCATGACATTTCTTACATTGCCCACAATTATCAACTTTCTAAGTCTTTCTGAGCAGGAGAAATCGCAAAACATAGTCATTTCTTCATTGCCGTCCAAAAACAACGCTTTTTTACACTCCGGTCTCCCTTTCTCTTGGAAACAATGACTTACATCAATTCTTTTACATAATTCTTGTTTCTCATGACATTTCTAACATTTCCCACAATTATCAACTTTCTAAGTCTTTCTGAGCAAGAGAAATCGCAAAACATAGTCATTTCTTCATTGCCGTCCAAAAACAACGCTTTTTTACACTCCGGTCTCCCTTTCTCTTGGAAACAATGACTTACATCAATTCTTTTACATAATTCTTGTTTCTCATGACATTTCTAACATTGCCCACAATTATCAACTTTCTAAGTCTGTCACTCACCGGACTGTGAGTGCTTCTTCCCGGACATTTAGGAACCGTGGCCGTCCTCCATCCTGAGGGACTGCGCATGTGCAGCCCTTTCCATACCTCCAGTGTATGTTCCTTTAACTAAATTGGCAGATCAGGCAACCTCCCTATATTAAGCACCTGTGGTCAATACCACGTTGCCTGATCTTGGAGTCTCATTCCCCATGAGTCTCTGAAGGTGTTCCTGTGTTTCCTTGTTTATTCAGCCCAGCTGATTCCTGTGGTTTCCAAACCACTTCTACCTCTGTGGTTTCCAAACCACTTCTACTACTGTGGTTCCCATACCACTTCTACCATCTACTGTATCATCGTGACTGTGAGCTGATTCCTATCCGCTGCCTCCGTGCACTACAGTCTTCTAATCACTTCAACTCTACCATGTATCATTGGGACTGTTAGCTGATGCCTATCCGCTGCCTCCGTGCACTACAGTCCTTCATCCACATCCACTCACCTGTTCATGATTGTGACTGCCAGCTGATTCCTATCCGCTGCCTCCGTGCACTACAGGCTTCAACCTGCAACTCGTCTGTGTTTCATCATCGTGACTGCTAGCTGATTCCTATCCGCTGCCTCCGTGCACTACAGTCTCCAACCTGCAACCCGTCTGTGTTTCATCGTGACTGTTTAGCTGATTCCTATCCGCTGCCTCTGTGCGCTTCAGTCTTCAGTCCTTGTCAACTCTACCGTGTTTCCTTGAGCCTGCTGCCACTATTGCTACCCGCTACTCTCCGTGATCATCTGTTCCAGTTCAACTCTGCTCCGGTGTCCCATCGTTACTGCCCCTGCTGGTTGCTATTGGTTACCTCCGTGTTCCCGCAGAGACCCGCTGCTGTTACTTCTCAGCGCTACTCATCCATCTACTGCTGATCCGCTCTCCACGCCTTCCTGTGTTCCCTGCTGGTCTACCTACCTGTGCGCTGCACCTGCTAGACCCCCGCTTCACCCATCCAGGGACTTGTATCCTGCTGGCCTCCTGCCCTTCAGGTATCTCTGCACTCCTGTCTGACTGCCTTCTCCTGAACCACGGTATGCATACTTCCCATTGACTGTGCTGTGTATTGCATACCTTGCTGGACTGTGTTGGTTCTCCTCTGGAGTGTACTATCCGCTGAGTCTATTGCCATCATTGACTGTGTTGGTTCAACCCTGGAGTGTACTATCTGCTGACTCTACTGCCATCATTGACTGTGTTATCTCATGCCGGATTACTTCAAGAGACTTTCTATATTGGCAGTGTTGTTCAGTCATTTATACATTTATATTGTGCATATTACTGTGGATCAAAGTCAAGGTGCCCGTGTATATATTGTGTTGCAGTCTCTCCCCGTGCACCTCCTCACATATATATTCAGTGGTACAACTTGCTAGTGGCAGACCACTGACTCCTGTTTACAGTTTCACCTGTTCCAGTATCCTCTCACATAGCAGTGGTACAACTTGCTAACGCAGACCACTGACTCCCCGGATACCTCCACTTGGATTCCATTCCTTCACTCAGACAGCGGTACAACTTGCTATCCGCAGACCGCTGACTCTCATCACCTCCTCGTTTCTGTTGGACATTCCTCCTCACTATAGCAGTGGTACAACTTGCTATCGCAGACCACTGACTACCTTCATGTGTCCTTTGTCCATACAGTTCCTCGTGTATTATTACCTCCATATTGCCAGTGCTGCTAGTCATAGACTGTCCTGAGCATCTCATCATCTGCTATTTCCTGTTCCGTGATCACCCTGCTACCAGAGTACCATATTACCACCTATACTGCTCTGGTAAGCCTATCACCTGGTGATCCCTGGGTAAAGACTCCTAGTGCCCGTGACAGTAAGATCAGGCCATGACAGACCCAGATACGGAACCTACTGCTAAAGAGATGCTGCAGCATCTGGTCAGCCGTGTGGAGCAACAGGATGCTCGCCAACAGCTGTTACTTCAATGTTACCAATCATTAACCTCCCAAGGAACATCTGGACAGACTGTTACAGCTAATATTGAAGCTCCTGTGCTTTCCTCCGTTTCCCCAGTGCCATCCCAGGTGTCTACAGCTCCTACGCTTCACCTGCCTACTCCGTCAAAATATGACGGTGACCCCAAAACTTGTAGAGGTTTCCTTAACCAATGTTCAGTCCATTTTGAACTCCAACCTCAAAATTTTTCTACCCATCGTTCCAGAGTGGCCTATCTTATCTCATTGTTTTCTGGACAAGCCCTGGCTTGGGCCTCCCCTCTGTGGGAGAGAAACGATCCAATTCTACAAGATAGTGCCAAATTCATTTCCACGTTCCGAAGTGTGTTCGATGAACCAGGTCGTGTGACCTCCGCTGCTTCCAGCATTCTTCGTTTGCGACAAGGCTCCCATACAGTAGGACAGTATGTCATTCAATTTAGGATCTTAGCCTCTGAACTTCAGTGGAACACTGAAGCATTAGTTGCCGCCTTCTGGCAGGGGCTCTCCGATAAAATTAAAGATGCACTGACTACCCAAGAGCTTCCTTCGTCACTAGAAGATTTGATCTCTCTTTGCCATCGTGTAGATATGAGATTTCGTGAAAGAGAGTCTGAGAAAACAACGGCTGTCAAAGCACCTCTTCGTTCAAACCCTCAATTTCGTCCAGCTCCATCCTCTGTGATTTCCATGGAGATAGGACGTTCCAAATTATCTTCAGAGGAGAGGAAACGAAGAGTAAAGAATAGACTCTGTATCTATTGTGCTGATTCCACGCATATGCTCAGCTCTTGCCCTAAGAGATCGGGAAATGCCAGGCCCTAACTAGTTCTGGAGAGGTGAAGTTAGGGTCCCTGGAGTCCTCTCCATTGTCTATGAAATCTAAAGTCTGCGCTTTCGATGTTACGATTTCCTTTGCTACCAAATCCTTTGAGTCACAGGCATTGATTGATTCCGGAGCAGCAGGAAATTTCATTTCTAAATCACTAGTGAATCAATGGTCCCTACCAGTGATCACTTTAAAAACACCCATTACTGTGACGGCTATAGATGGATCACGTCTCATCAATGGTCTCATCACCCAGAGTACGTCTCCAGTAACCCTTCAGATTGGTGTACTACACCATGAAGAAATTTCGTTTTTAATTCTTCCAGTTACGACAAGTCCGATTGTCTTAGGCCTTCCATGGCTTCAATGTCACTCTCCCCAGATTGACTGGCGCACCCCTCAAGTTACGTCTTGGGGGTCTGAATGTCACCATCGTTGTCTTTCTCAAGTTATTCCTCTTAAAGTACAGCAATCTTCCATCTCATCTTCCTCCCCGGGACTCCCTCCTCAGTATGCTTCATTTGCCGATGTGTTTGATAAAGCTCAGTCTGAACGTCTTCCTCCTCATCGTTCTTGGGATTGTCCGATCGACCTTCTACCTGGCAAGACTCCTCCCAGGGGTCGGGTCTATCCTCTCTCGTTACCTGAAACTCAAGCCACATCTGAGTACATACAGGAGAATCTCCAGCGTGGGTTCATTCGACCTTCCACCTCTCCCGCTGGAGCTGGGTTCTTCTTCGTCAAAAAGAAGGATGGATCATTACGCCCTTGTATAGATTTTCGTGGACTCAACGCCATTACTATCAAGAATCGGTATCCCATTCCGCTCATCACTGAGCTATTTGATCGCATCAAGGGAGCTCGGATATTTACTAAGTTGGATCTTCGTGGTGCCTACAATTTAATTAGAATCCGTTCCGGTGACGAATGGAAGACCGCGTTTAACACCAGAGATGGGCATTACGAATATTTAGTAATGCCCTTCGGGCTGTGTAATGCCCCCGCTGTTTTCCAGGGTTTCATCAATGAGATCTTTCGGGACTTATTATATGTATGTGTCGTTGTCTACCTGGACGACATATTGATCTTCTCACAGGACCTGCCTTCTCATCACCAACATGTGGCAGAGGTCCTCTCCAGACTACGGAAAAACTCGTTGTTCTGTAAATTGGAAAAATGTTCATTCGAGTTACCCCAGATTCCATTCTTGGGGTATATAGTTTCCGGAGTTGGCCTGAAGATGGATCCAGACAAAGTAAATGCTGTACTACATTGGCCTCAGCCAACTACTCTTCGTGCCATCCAGCGTTTTTTAGGTTTTGCCAATTACTATAGACGCTTCATTCAAGACTTTTCATCCATTGCATCTCCCATTGTGGTCCTAACTCGGAAAGGGGCTAATACTAAGCAATGGTCATCTGAGGCTCTCCAAGCCTTTCAAATCCTCAAAGAGTCCTTCTCGTCTGCTCCCATTCTGCGACAACCTGATGTGACACTCCCCTTCTTCCTAGAAGTAGATGCCTCTAATGTGGGCTTAGGAGCTATTCTCTCCCAACGCTCGGAGCAACAAAAATTACATCCTTGTGCCTTCTACTCTCGGGGTCTTCTGCCCGCAGAGAAAAACTATACTATCGGGGACAAGGAGTTGCTGGCCATCAAAGCTGCATTAGAGGAATGGAGATACTTGTTGGAAGGAGCTCGCCATCCGGTGACGATCTTCACGGATCATAAGAACTTGTCATATTTGCAATCTGCTCAATGCTTGAACCCTCGTCAAGCAAGATGGTCTCTTTTCTTTTCCCGTTTTGAATTAATTATAACCTTCAAACCAGCTGCTAAGAACAAGAAAGCTGACGCTCTATCTCGAGCTTTTGTGACGTCCTCTGATGTAGAAGAGGTTCCCAACCATGCTATTCTAGACCCCAAATGTATTTCTCTGGCTGCTTCATCCACCAAAATGCTACCATTTGGGAAGACCCTTGTGCCTCCTACTCTGAGGAGGAAAATCCTTTCGTGGTTCCATGCCTCTCGTTTTTCTGGACACGCCGGTGAACACAAGACCTTTGAGATTCTCTCTCGTAGTTACTGGTGGCCTTCAATGAGGAGAGACGTCAAAGAGTTTGTTGCTTCCTGTGATTTATGTTCTCAGTTCAAATCCTCCCGCAGAACTCCAGCAGGGTTGCTGCGACCACTACCCATTCCGTCCAAGCCTTGGACCCATATTAGTATGGATTTCGTTACTGATTTGCCACCAAGTAAGAATCACAATACTATTTGGGTAGTGGTAGACAGATTTTCGAAGATGGCCCATTTCGTCCCTCTGTCCGGTTTACCTTCCTCGTCTACTCTGGCTGAACATTTCATTAAAGAAATCTTCCGTATCCATGGATGTCCGTCTGAGATTGTGTCGGATAGAGGAGTACAATTCGTTTCCAGATTCTGGCGGGCCCTTTGTAAAACCTTGGGCATACGATTAGCACTCTCATCTTCTTACCATCCGCAATCTAACGGACAAACGGAACGAGTCAATCAAGATCTTGAGACCTTTATTAGGATGTTCTCTTCAGCCAACCAAGACAACTGGGTAGAATTGCTTCCTTGGGCTGAATTCGCCCATAACAACATGTACCATGAGTCATCATCCAAAACTCCATTCTTTGTGGTCTACGGTCACCATCCGTCTTTTCCGGAATTTCCTGCCCTCCCGCCCACCCAAGTTCCTGCTGTGGAGACTGCTTGTCAGACCTTCAAAAATATCTGGTCTCAGGTCAAAACCTGTTTAAAGTAGACATCTAACAAATATAAGTCTTTCGCAGATAAGAAGAGGCGGGCTATTCCACCACTAAAAATTGGAGATCGTGTCTGGTTATCCACCAAAAATATTCGTTTGAAGGTTCCATCTATGAAATTCGCCCCTCGTTTTATTGGTCCATATAGGATCATTCAAGTTATCAATCCAGTATGTGTTAAACTTCTTCTTCCTAAGAATCTTCGGATTTCCAATGCCTTCCATGTGTCCTTGCTCAAACCTCTCATCATCAACCGTTTCTCGACTCCTTCCTCAGCACCGCAGCCAGTTCAAGTTCATCAGGAGGAGGATTTCGAGATTACTGAGGTATTGGATGCAAAAATTTCGCGAGGAGTCCTCCGTTTCCTCGTTCATTGGAAGGGCTTTGGTCCTGAAGAGCGTTCATGGATCAAAGCTGAAGATCTTAATGCTCCTGCCCTTCTGAAGAAGTTTTATTCCAAAAATCCGGACAAGCCCGGTTCCAGGCGTTCTGTGCCCACCTTTAAAAGGGGGGGTACTGTCACTCACCGGACTGTGAGTGCTTCTTCCCGGACATTTAGGAACCGTGGCCGTCCTCCATCCTGAGGGACTGCGCATGCGCAGCCCTTTCCATACCTCCAGTGTATGTTCCTTTAACTAAATTGGCAGATCAGGCAACCTCCCTATATTAAGCACCTGTGGTCAATACCACGTTGCCTGATCTTGGAGTCTCATTCCCCATGAGTCTCTGAAGGTGTTCCTGTGTTTCCTTGTTTATTCAGCCCAGCTGATTCCTGTGGTTTCCAAACCACTTCTACCTCTGTGGTTTCCAAACCACTTCTACTACTGTGGTTCCCATACCACTTCTACCATCTACTGTATCATCGTGACTGTGAGCTGATTCCTATCCGCTGCCTCCGTGCACTACAGTCTTCTAATCACTTCAACTCTACCATGTATCATTGGGACTGTTAGCTGATGCCTATCCGCTGCCTCCGTGCACTACAGTCCTTCATCCACATCCACTCACCTGTTCATGATTGTGACTGCCAGCTGATTCCTATCCGCTGCCTCCGTGCACTACAGGCTTCAACCTGCAACTCGTCTGTGTTTCATCATCGTGACTGCTAGCTGATTCCTATCCGCTGCCTCCGTGCACTACAGTCTCCAACCTGCAACCCGTCTGTGTTTCATCGTGACTGTTTAGCTGATTCCTATCCGCTGCCTCTGTGCGCTTCAGTCTTCAGTCCTTGTCAACTCTACCGTGTTTCCTTGAGCCTGCTGCCACTATTGCTACCCGCTACTCTCCGTGATCATCTGTTCCAGTTCAACTCTGCTCCGGTGTCCCATCGTTACTGCCCCTGCTGGTTGCTATTGGTTACCTCCGTGTTCCCGCAGAGACCCGCTGCTGTTACTTCTCAGCGCTACTCATCCATCTACTGCTGATCCGCTCTCCACGCCTTCCTGTGTTCCCTGCTGGTCTACCTACCTGTGCGCTGCACCTGCTAGACCCCCGCTTCACCCATCCAGGGACTTGTATCCTGCTGGCCTCCTGCCCTTCAGGTATCTCTGCACTCCTGTCTGACTGCCTTCTCCTGAACCACGGTATGCATACTTCTCATTGACTGTGCTGTGTATTGCATACCTTGCTGGACTGTGTTGGTTCTCCTCTGGAGTGTACTATCCGCTGAGTCTATTGCCATCATTGACTGTGTTGGTTCTCCTCTGGAGTGTACTATCTGCTGACTCTACTGCCATCATTGACTGTGTTATCTCATGCCGGATTACTTCAAGAGACTTTCTATATTGGCAGTGTTGTTCAGTCATTTATACATTTATATTGTGCATATTACTGTGGATCAAAGTCAAGGTGCCCGTGTATATATTGTGTTGCAGTCTCTCCCCGTGCACCTCCTCACATATATATTCAGTGGTACAACTTGCTAGTGGCAGACCACTGACTCCTGTTTACAGTTTCACCTGTTCCAGTATCCTCTCACATAGCAGTGGTACAACTTGCTAACGCAGACCACTGACTCCCCGGATACCTCCACTTGGATTCCATTCCTTCACTCAGACAGCGGTACAACTTGCTATCCGCAGACCGCTGACTCTCATCACCTCCTCGTTTCTGTTGGACATTCCTCCTCACTATAGCAGTGGTACAACTTGCTATCGCAGACCACTGACTACCTTCATGTGTCCTTTGTCCATACAGTTCCTCGTGTATTATTACCTCCATATTGCCAGTGCTGCTAGTCATAGACTGTCCTGAGCATCTCATCATCTGCTATTTCCTGTTCCGTGATCACCCTGCTACCAGAGTACCATATTACCACCTATACTGCTCTGGTAAGCCTATCACCTGGTGATCCCTGGGTAAAGACTCCTAGTGCCCGTGACAAAGTCTTTCTGAGCAGGAGAAATCGCAAAACAGTCATTTCTTCATTGCCGTCCAAAAACAACGCTTTTTATACACTCCGGTCTCCCTTTCTCTTGGAAACAATGACTTACATCAATTTTTTTACATAATTCTTGTTTCTCATGACATTTCTAACATTGCCCACAATTATCAACTTTCTAAGTCTTTCTGAGCAGGAGAAATCGCAAAACAGTCATTTCTTCATTGCCGTCCAAAAACAAGGCTTTTTTACACTCCGGTCTCCCTTTCTCTTGGAAACAATGACTTACATCAATTCTTTTACATAATTCTTGTTTCTCATGACAGTTCTAACATTGCCCACAATTATCAACTTTCTAAGTCTTTCTGAGCAGGAGAAATCGCAAAACATAGTCATTTCTTCATTGCCGTCCAAAAACAACGCTTTTTTACACTCCTGTCTCCCTTTCTCTTGGAAACAATGACTTACATCAATTCTTTTACATAATTCTTGTTTCTCATGACATTTCTAACATTGCCCACAATTATCAACTTTCTAAGTCTTTCTGAGCAAGAGAAATCGCAAAATAGTCATTTATTCATTGCCGTCCAAAAACAACGCTTTTTTACACTCCGGTCTCCCTTTCTCTTGGAAACAATGACTTACATCAATTTTTTTACATAATTCTTGTTTCTCATGACATTTCTAACATTGCCCACAATTATCAACTTTCTAAGTCTTTCTGAGCAGGAGAAATCGCAAAACATAGTCATTTCTTCATTGCCGTCCAAAAACAACGCTTTTTTACACTCCGGTCTCCCTTTCTCTTGGAAACAATGACTTACATCAATTCTTTTACATAATTCTTGTTTCTCATGACATTTCTAACATTGCCCACAATTATCAACTTTCTAAGTCTTTCTGAGCAGGAGAAATCGCAAAACAGTCATTTCTTCATTGCCGTCCAAAAACAACGCTTTTTTACACTCCGGTCTCCCTTTCTCTTGGAAACAATGACTTACATCAATTCTTTTACATAATTCTTGTTTCTCATGACATTTCTAACATTTCCCACAATTATCAACTTTCTAAGTCTTTCTGAGCAGGAGAAATCGCAAAACATAGTCATTTCTTCATTGCCGTCCAAAAACAACGCTTTTTTTACACTCCGGTCTCCCTTTCTCTTGGAAACAATGACTTACATCAATTCTTTTACATAATTCTTGTTTCTCATGACATTTCTAACATTGCCCACAATTATCAACTTTCTAAGTCTTTCTGAGCAGGAGAAATCGCAAAACAGTCATTTCTTCATTGCCGTCCAAAAACAACGCTTTTTTTACACTCCGGTCTCCCTTTCTCTTGGAAACAATGACTTACATCAATTCTTTTACATAATTCTTGTTTCTCATGACATTTCTAACATTGCCCACAATTATCAACTTTCTAAGTCTTTCTGAGCAGGAGAAATCGCAAAACAGTCATTTCTTCATTGCCGTCCAAAAACAACGCTTTTTTTACACTCCGGTCTCCCTTTCTCTTGGAAACAATGACTTACATCAATTTTTTTACATAATTCTTGTTTCTCATGACATTTCTAACATTGCCCACAATTATCAACTTTCTAAGTCTTTCTGAGCAGGAGAAATCGCAAAACATAGTCATTTCTTCATTGCCGTCCAAAAACAACGCTTTTTTACACTCCGGTCTCCCTTTCTATTGGAAACAATGACTTACATCAATTCTTTTACATAATTCTTGTTTCTCATGACATTTCTAACAATGCCCACAATTATCAACTTTCTAAGTCTTTCTGAGCAGGAGAAATCGCAAAACAGTCATTTCTTCATTGCCGTCCAAAAACAACGCTTTTTTACACTCCGGTCTCCCTTTCTCTTGGAAACAATGACTTACATCAATTCTTTTACATAATTCTTGTTTCTCATGACATTTCTAACATTGCCCACAATTATCAACTTTCTAAGTCTTTCTGAGCAGGAGAAATCGCAAAACAGTCATTTCTTCATTGCCGTCCAAAAACAACGCTTTTTTACACTCCTGTCTCCCTTTCTCTTGGAAACAATGACTTACATCAATTCTTTTACATAATTCTTGTTTCTCATGACAGTTCTAACATTGCCCACAATTATCAACTTTCTAAGTCTTTCTGAGCAGGAAAAATCGCAAAACAGTCATTTCTTCATTGCCGTCCAAAAACAAGGCTTTTTTACACTCCGGTCTCCCTTTCTCTTGGAAACAATGACTTACATCAATTCTTTTACATAATTCTTGTTTCTCATGACAGTTCTAACATTGCCCACAATTATCAACTTTCTAAGTCTTTCTGAGCAGGAGAAATCGCAAAACATAGTCATTTCTTCATTGCCGTCCAAAAACAACGCTTTTTTACACTCCGGTCTCCCTTTCTCTTGGAAACAATGACTTACATCAATTATTTTACATAATTCTTGTTTCTCATGACATTTCTTACATTGCCCACAATTATCAACTTTCTAAGTCTTTCTGAGCAGGAGAAATCGCAAAACATAGTCATTTCTTCATTGCCGTCCAAAAACAACGCTTTTTTACACTCCTGTCTCCCTTTCTCTTGGAAACAATGACTTACATCAATTCTTTTACATAATTCTTGTTTCTCATGACATTTCTAACATTTCCCACAATTTTCAACTTTCTAAGTCTTTCTGAGCAGGAGAAATTGCAAAACATAGTCATTTCTTCATTGCCGTCCAAAAACAACGCTTTTTTACACTCCGGTCTCCCTTTCTCTTGGAAACAATGACTTACATCAATTTTTTTACATAATTCTTGTTTCTCATGACATTTCTAACATTGCCCACAATTATCAACTTTCTAAGTCTTTCTGAGCAGGAGAAATCGCAAAACAGTCATTTCTTCATTGCCGTCCAAAAACAACGCTTTTTTACACTCCGGTCTCCCTTTCTCTTGGAAACAATGACTTACATCAATTCTTTTACATAATTCTTGTTTCTCATGACAGTTCTAACATTGCCCACAATTATCAACTTTCTAAGTCTTTCTGAGCAGGAGAAATCGCAAAACATAGTCATTTCTTCATTGCCGTCCAAAAACAACGCTTTTTTACACTCCTGTCTCCCTTTCTCTTGGAAACAATGACTTACATCAATTCTTTTACATAATTCTTGTTTCTCATGACATTTCTAACATTGCCCACAATTATCAACTTTCTAAGTCTTTCTGAGCAAGAGAAATCGCAAAATAGTCATTTCTTCATTGCCGTCCAAAAACAACGCTTTTTTACACTCCGGTCTCCCTTTCTCTTGGAAACAATGACTTACATCAATTTTTTTACATAATTCTTGTTTCTCATGACATTTCTAACATTGCCCACAATTATCAACTTTCTAAGTCTTTCTGAGCAGGAGAAATCGCAAAACATAGTCATTTCTTCATTGCCGTCCAAAAACAACGCTTTTTTACACTCCGGTCTCCCTTTCTATTGGAAACAATGACTTACATCAATTCTTTTACATAATTCTTGTTTCTCATGACATTTCTAACAATGCCCACAATTATCAACTTTCTAAGTCTTTCTGAGCAGGAGAAATCGCAAAACAGTCATTTCTTCATTGCCGTCCAAAAACAACGCTTTTTTACACTCCGGTCTCCCTTTCTCTTGGAAACAATGACTTACATCAATTCTTTTACATAATTCTTGTTTCTCATGACATTTCTAACATTTCCCACAATTATCAACTTTCTAAGTCTTTCTGAGCAGGAGAAATCGCAAAACATAGTCATTTCTTCATTGCCGTCCAAAAACAACGCTTTTTTACACTCCGGTCTCCCTTTCTCTTGGAAACAATGACTTACATCAATTCTTTTACATAATTCTTGTTTCTCATGACATTTCTAACATTGCCCACAATTATCAACTTTCTAAGTCTTTCTGAGCAGGAGAAATCGCAAAACAGTCATTTCTTCATTGCCGTCCAAAAACAACGCTTTTTTTACACTCCGGTCTCCCTTTCTCTTGGAAACAATGACTTACATCAATTTTTTTACATAATTCTTGTTTCTCATGACATTTCTTACATTGCCCACAATTATCAACTTTCTAAGTCTTTCTGAGCAGGAGAAATCGCAAAACATAGTCATTTCTTTATTGCCGTCCAAAAACAACGCTTTTTTACACTCCGGTCTCCCTTTCTCTTGGAAACAATGACTTACATCAATTCTTTTACATAATTCTTGTTTCTCATGACATTTCTAACATTTCCCACAATTATCAACTTTCTAAGTCTTTCTGAGCAGGAGAAATCGCAAAACATAGTCATTTCTTCATTGCCGTCCAAAAACAACGCTTTTTTACACTCCGGTCTCCCTTTCTCTTGGAAACAATGACTTACATCAATTCTTTTACATAATTCTTGTTTCTCATGACATTTCTAACATTGCCCACAATTATCAACTTTCTAAGTCTTTCTGAGCAGGAGAAATCACAAAACAGTCATTTCTTTCATTGCCGTCCAAAAACAACGCTTTTTTTACACTCCGGTCTCCCTTTCTCTTGGAAACAATGACTTAAAATCAATTTTTTTACATAATTCTTGTTTCTCATGACATTTCTAACATTGCCCACAATTATCAACTTTCTAAGTCTTTCTGAGCAGGAGAAATCGCAAAACAGTCATTTCTTCATTGCCGTCCAAAAACAAGGCTTTTTTACACTCCGGTCTCCCTTTCTCTTGGAAACAATGACTTACATCAATTCTTTTACATAATTCTTGTTTCTCATGACAGTTCTAACATTGCCCACAATTATCAACTTTCTAAGTCTTTCTGAGCAGGAGAAATCGCAAAACATAGTCATTTCTTCATTGCCGTCCAAAAACAACGCTTTTTTACACTCCTGTCTCCCTTTCTCTTGGAAACAATGACTTACATCAATTCTTTTACATAATTCTTGTTTCTCATGACATTTCTAACATTGCCCACAATTATCAACTTTCTAAGTCTTTCTGAGCAAGAGAAATCGCAAAATAGTCATTTCTTCATTGCCGTCCAAAAACAACGCTTTTTTACACTCCGGTCTCCCTTTCTCTTGGAAACAATGACTTACATCAATTTTTTTACATAATTCTTGTTTCTCATGACATTTCTAACATTGCCCACAATTATCAACTTTCTAAGTCTTTCTGAGCAGGAGAAATCGCAAAACATAGTCATTTCTTCATTGCCGTCCAAAAACAACGCTTTTTTACACTCCGGTCTCCCTTTCTCTTGGAAACAATGACTTACATCAATTCTTTTACATAATTCTTGTTTCTCATGACATTTCTAACATTGCCCACAATTATCAATTTTCTAAGTCTTTCTGAGCAGGAGAAATCGCAAAACAGTCATTTCTTCATTGCCGTCCAAAAACAACGCTTTTTTACACTCCGGTCTCCCTTTCTCTTGGAAACAATGACTTACATCAATTCTTTTACATAATTCTTGTTTCTCATGACATTTCTAACATTTCCCACAATTATCAACTTTCTAAGTCTTTCTGAGCAGGAGAAATCGCAAAACATAGTCATTTCTTCATTGCCGTCCAAAAACAACGCTTTTTTACACTCCGGTCTCCCTTTCTCTTGGAAACAATGACTTACATCAATTCTTTTACATAATTCTTGTTTCTCATGACATTTCTAACATTGCCCACAATTATCAACTTTCTAAGTCTTTCTGAGCAGGAGAAATCGCAAAACAGTCATTTCTTCATTGCCGTCCAAAAACAACGCTTTTTTTACACTCCGGTCTCCCTTTCTCTTGGAAACAATGACTTACATCAATTTTTTTACATAATTCTTGTTTCTCATGACATTTCTAACATTGCCCACAATTATCAACTTTCTAAGTCTTTCTGAGCAGGAGAAATCGCAAAACATAGTCATTTCTTCATTGCCGTCCAAAAACAACGCTTTTTTACACTCCGGTCTCCCTTTCTCTTGGAAACAATGACTTACATCAATTCTTTTACATAATTCTTGTTTCTCATGACATTTCTTACATTGCCCACAATTATCAACTTTCTAAGTCTTTCTGAGCAGGAGAAATCGCAAAACAGTCATTTCTTCATTGCCGTCCAAAAACAACGCTTTTTTACACTCCGGTCTCCCTTTCTCTTGGAAACAATGACTTACATCAATTCTTTTACATAATTCTTGTTTCTCATGACATTTCTAACATTTCCCACAATTATCAACTTTCTAAGTCTTTCTGAGCAGGAGAAATCGCAAAACATAGTCATTTCTTCATTGCCGTCCAAAAACAACGCTTTTTTACACTCCGGTCTCCCTTTCTCTTGGAAACAATGACTTACATCAATTCTTTTACATAATTCTTGTTTCTCATGACATTTCTAACATTGCCCACAATTATCAACTTTCTAAGTCTTTCTGAGCAGGAGAAATCGCAAAACAGTCATTTCTTCATTGCCGTCCAAAAACAACGCTTTTTTTACACTCCGGTCTCCCTTTCTCTTGGAAACAATGACTTACATCAATTTTTTTACATAATTCTTGTTTCTCATGACATTTCTAACATTGCCCACAATTATCAACTTTCTAAGTCTTTCTGAGCAGGAGAAATCGCAAAACATAGTCATTTCTTCATTGCCGTCCAAAAACAACGCTTTTTTTACACTCCGGTCTCCCTTTCTCTTGGAAACAATGACTTACATCAATTATTTTACATAATTCTTGTTTCTCATGACATTTCTTACATTGCCCACAATTATCAACTTTCTAAGTCTTTCTGAGCAGGAGAAATCGCAAAACATAGTCATTTCTTCATTGCCGTCCAAAAACAACGCTTTTTTACACTCCTGTCTCCCTTTCTCTTGGAAACAATGACTTACATCAATTCTTTTACATAATTCTTGTTTCTCATAACATTTCTAACATTGCCCACAATTATCAACTTTCTAAGTGTTTCTGAGCAGGAGAAATCGCAAAACATAGTCATTTCTTCATTGCCGTCCAAAAACAACGCTTTTTTACACTCCGGTCTCCCTTTCTCTTGGAAACAATGACTTACATCAATTCTTTTACATAATTCTTGTTTCTCATGACATTTCTAACATTGCCCACAATTATCAACTTTCTAAGTCTTTCTGAGCAAGAGAAATTGCAAAACAGTCATTTCTTCATTGCCGTCCAAAAATAACGCTTTTTTACACTCCGATCTCCCTTTCTCTTGGAAACAATGACTTACATCAATTCTTTTACATAATTCTTGTTTCTCATGACATTTCTAACATTGCCCACAATTATCAACTTTCTAAGTCTTTCTGAGCAGGAGAAATCGCAAAACAGTCATTTCTTCATTGCCGTCCAAAAACAACGCTTTTTTTACACTCCGGTCTCCCTTTCTCTTGGAAACAATGACTTACATCAATTTTTTTACATAATTCTTGTTTCTCATGACATTTCTAACATTGCCCACAATTATCAACTTTCTAAGTCTTTCTGAGCAGGAGAAATCGCAAAACATAGTCATTTCTTCATTGCCGTCCAAAAACAACGCTTTTTTTACACTCCGGTCTCCCTTTCTCTTGGAAACAATGACTTACATCAATTATTTTACATAATTCTTGTTTCTCATGACATTTCTAACATTGCCCACAATTATCAACTTTCTAAGTCTTTCTGAGCAAGAGAAATTGCAAAACAGTCATTTCTTCATTGCCGTCCAAAAATAACGCTTTTTTACACTCCGATCTCCCTTTCTCTTGGAAACAATGACTTACATCAATTCTTTTACATAATTCTTGTTTCTCATGACATTTCTAACATTGCCCACAATTATCAACTTTCTAAGTCTTTCTGAGCAGGAGAAATCGCAAAACAGTCATTTCTTCATTGGCGTCCAAAAACAACGCTTTTTTACACTCCTGTCTCCCTTTCTCTTGGAAACAATGACTTACATCAATTCTTTTACATAATTCTTGTTTCTCATGACAGTTCTAACATTGCCCACAATTATCAACTTTCTAAGTCTTTCTGAGCAGGAGAAATCGCAAAACAGTCATTTCTTCATTGCCGTCCAAAAACAAGGCTTTTTTACACTCCGGTCTCCCTTTCTCTTGGAAACAATGACTTACATCAATTCTTTTACATAATTCTTGTTTCTCATGACAGTTCTAACATTGCCCACAATTATCAACTTTCTAAGTCTTTCTGAGCAGGAGAAATCGCAAAACATAGTCATTTCTTCATTGCCGTCCAAAAACAACGCTTTTTTACACTCCGGTCTCCCTTTCTCTTGGAAACAATGACTTACATCAATTATTTTACATAATTCTTGTTTCTCATGACATTTCTTACATTGCCCACAATTATCAACTTTCTAAGTCTTTCTGAGCAGGAGAAATCGCAAAACATAGTCATTTCTTCATTGCCGTCCAAAAACAACGCTTTTTTACACTCCTGTCTCCCTTTCTCTTGGAAACAATGACTTACATCAATTCTTTTACATAATTCTTGTTTCTCATGACATTTCTAACATTGCCCACAATTATCAACTTTCTAAGTCTTTCTGAGCAGGAGAAATCGCAAAACATAGTCATTTCTTCATTGCCGTCCAAAAACAACGCTTTTTTACACTCCGGTCTCCCTTTCTCTTGGAAACAATGACTTACATCAATTCTTTTACATAATTCTTGTTTCTCATGACATTTCTAACATTGCCCACAATTATCAACTTTCTAAGTCTTTCTGAGCAAGAGAAATCGCAAAACAGTCATTTCTTCATTGCCGTCCAAAAACAACGCTTTTTTACACTCCGATCTCCCTTTCTCTTGGAAACAATGACTTACATCAATTCTTTTACATAATTCTTGTTTCTCATGACATTTCTAACATTGCCCACAATTATCAACTTTCTAAGTCTTTCTGAGCAGGAGAAATCGCAAAACAGTCATTTCTTCATTGGCGTCCAAAAACAACGCTTTTTTACACTCCTGTCTCCCTTTCTCTTGGAAACAATGACTTACATCAATTCTTTTACATAATTCTTGTTTCTCATGACAGTTCTAACATTGCCCACAATTATCAACTTTCTAAGTCTTTCTGAGCAGGAGAAATCGCAAAACAGTCATTTCTTCATTGCCGTCCAAAAACAAGGCTTTTTTACACTCCGGTCTCCCTTTCTCTTGGAAACAATGACTTACATCAATTCTTTTACATAATTCTTGTTTATCATGACAGTTCTAACATTGCCCACAATTATCAACTTTCTAAGTCTTTCTGAGCAGGAGAAATCGCAAAACATAGTCATTTCTTCATTGCCGTTCAAAAACAACGCTTTTTTACACTCCTGTCTCCCTTTCTCTTGGAAACAATGACTTACATCAATTCTTTTACATAATTCTTGTTTCTCATGACATTTCTAACATTGCCCACAATTATCAACTTTCTAAGTCTTTCTGAGCAGGAGAAATCGCAAAACATAGTCATTTCTTCATTGCCGTCCAAAAACAACGCTTTTTTACACTCCGGTCTCCCTTTCTCTTGGAAACAATGACTTACATCAATTCTTTTACATAATTCTTGTTTCTCATGACATTTCTAACATTGCCCACAATTATCAACTTTCTAAGTCTTTCTGAGCAGGAGAAATCGCAAAACAGTCATTTCTTCATTGGCGTCCAAAAACAACGCTTTTTTACACTCCTGTCTCCCTTTCTCTTGGAAACAATGACTTACATCAATTCTTTTACATAATTCTTGTTTCTCATGACAGTTCTAACATTGCCCACAATTATCAACTTTCTAAGTCTTTCTGAGCAGGAGAAATCGCAAAACAGTCATTTCTTCATTGCCGTCCAAAAACAAGGCTTTTTTACACTCCGGTCTCCCTTTCTCTTGGAAACAATGACTTACATCAATTCTTTTACATAATTCTTGTTTCTCATGACAGTTCTAACATTGCCCACAATTATCAACTTTCTAAGTCTTTCTGAGCAGGAGAAATCGCAAAACATAGTCATTTCTTCATTGCCGTCCAAAAACAATGCTTTTTTACACTCCGGTCTCCCTTTCTCTTGGAAACAATGACTTACATCAATTATTTTACATATTTCTTGTTTCTCATGACATTTCTTACATTGCCCACAATTATCAACTTTCTAAGTCTTTCTGAGCAGGAGAAATCGCAAAACATAGTCATTTCTTCATTGCCGTCCAAAAACAACGCTTTTTTACACTCCGGTCTCCCTTTCTCTTGGAAACAATGACTTACATCAATTCTTTTACATAATTCTTGTTTCTCATGACATTTCTAACATTGCCCACAATTATCAACTTTCTAAGTCTTTCTGAGCAAGAGAAATCGCAAAACAGTCATTTCTTCATTGCCGTCCAAAAACAACGCTTTTTTACACTCCGATCTCCCTTTCTCTTGGAAACAATGACTTACATCAATTCTTTTACATAATTCTTGTTTCTCATGACATTTCTAACATTGCCCACAATTATCAACTTTCTAAGTCTTTCTGAGCAAGAGAAATCGCAAAACAGTCATTTCTTCATTGCCGTCCAAAAACAACGCTTTTTTACACTCCGGTCTCCCTTTCTCTTGGAAACAATGACTTACATCAATTATTTTACATAATTCTTGTTTCTCATGACATTTCTAACATTGCCCACAATTATCAACTTTCTAAGTCTTTCTGAGCAAGAGAAATCGCAAAACAGTCATTTCTTCATTGCCGTCCAAAAACAACGCTTTTTTACACTCCGGTCTCCCTTTCTCTTGGAAACAATGACTTACATCAATTTTTTTACATAATTCTTGTTTCTCATGACATTTCTAACATTGCCCACAATTTTCAACTTTCTAAGTCTTTCTGAGCAGGAGAAATCGCAAAACATAGTCATTTCTTCATTGTCATCCAAAAACAACGCTTTTTTACACTCCGGTCTCCCTTTCTCTTGGAAACAATGACTTACATCAATTCTTTTACATAATTCTTGTTTCTCATGACATTTCTAACATTGCCCACAATTATCAACTTTCTAAGTCTTTCTGAGCAGGAATAATCGCAAAACATAGTCATTTCTTCATTGCCGTCCAAAAACAACGCTTTTTTACACTCCTGTCTCCCTTTCTCTTGGAAACAAGGACTTACATCAATTCTTTTAAATAATTCTTGTTTCTCATGACATTTCTAACATTGCCCACAATTATCAACTTTCTAAGTCTTTCTGAGCAAGAGAAATCGCAAAACAGTCATTTCTTCATTGCCGTCCAAAAACAACGCTTTTTTACACTCCGGTCTCCCTTTCTCTTGGAAACAATGACTTACATCAATTATTTTACATAATTCTTGTTTCTCATGACATTTCTTACATTGCCCACAATTATCAACTTTCTAAGTCTTTCTGAGCAGGAGAAATCGCAAAACATAGTCATTTCTTCATTGCCGTCCAAAAACAACGCTTTTTTACACTCCTGTCTCCCTTTCTCTTGGAAACAATGACTTACATCAATTCTTTTACATAATTCTTGTTTCTCATGACATTTCTAACATTGCCCACAATTATCAACTTTCTAAGTCTTTCTGAGCAAGAGAAATCGCAAAACAGTCATTTCTTCATTGCCGTCCAAAAACAACGCTTTTTTACACTCCGGTCTCCCTTTCTCTTGGAAACAATGACTTACATCAATTTTTTTACATAATTCTTGTTTCTCATGACATTTCTAACATTGCCCACAATTATCAACTTTCTAAGTCTTTCTGAGCAGGAGAAATCGCAAAACATAGTCATTTCTTCATTGTCGTCCAAAAACAACGCTTTTTTACACTCCTGTCTCCCTTTCTCTTGGAAACAATGACTTACATCAATTCTTTTAAATAATTCTTGTTTCTCATGACATTTCTAACATTGCCCACAATTATCAACTTTCTAAGTCTTTCTGAGCAAGAGAAATCGCAAAACAGTCATTTCTTCATTGCCGTCCAAAAACAACGCTTTTTTACACTCCGGTCTCCCTTTCTCTTGGAAACAATGACTTACATCAATTCTTTTACATAATTCTTGTTTCTCATGACATTTCTTACATTGCCCACAATTATCAACTTTCTAAGTCTTTCTGAGCAGGAGAAATCGCAAAACATAGTCATTTCTTCATTGCCGTCCAAAAACAACGCTTTTTTACACTCCTGTCTCCCTTTCTCTTGGAAACAATGACTTACATCAATTCTTTTAAATAATTCTTGTTTCTCATGACATTTCTAACATTGCCCACAATTATCAACTTTCTAAGTCTTTCTGAGCAAGAGAAATCGCAAAACAGTCATTTCTTCATTGCCGTCCAAAAACAACGCTTTTTTACACTCCGGTCTCCCTTTCTCTTGGAAACAATGACTTACATCAATTCTTTTACATAATTCTTGTTTCTCATGACATTTCTTACATTGCCCACAATTATCAACTTTCTAAGTCTTTCTGAGCAGGAGAAATCGCAAAACATAGTCATTTCTTCATTGCCGTCCAAAAACAACGCTTTTTTACACTCCTGTCTCCCTTTCTCTTGGAAACAATGACTTACATCAATTCTTTTACATAATTCTTGTTTCTCATGACATTTCTAACATTGCCCACAATTATCAACTTTCTAAGTCTTTCTGAGCAAGAGAAATCGCAAAACAGTCATTTCTTCATTGCCGTCCAAAAACAACGCTTTTTTACACTCCGGTCTCCCTTTCTCTTGGAAACAATGACTTACATCAATTTTTTTACATAATTCTTGTTTCTCATGACATTTCTAACATTGCCCACAATTATCAACTTTCTAAGTCTTTCTGAGCAGGAGAAATCGCAAAACATAGTCATTTCTTCATTGTCATCCAAAAACAACGCTTTTTTACACTCCGGTCTCCCTTTCTCTTGGAAACAATGACTTACATATATTTTTTTACATAATTCTTGTTTCTCATGACATTTCTAACATTGCCCACAATTATCAACTTTCTAAGTCTTTCTGAGCAAGAGAAATCGCAAAAGAGTCATTTCCTTATTGCCTTCCAAAAACAACGCTTTTTTACACTCCTGTCTCCCTTTCTCTTGGAAACAATGACTTACATCAATTCTTTTACATAATTCTTGTTTCTCATGACATTTCTAACATTGCCCACAATTATCAACTTTCTAAGTCTTTCTGAGCAGGAGAAATCGCAAAACATAGTCATTTCTTCATTGCCGTCCAAAAACAACGCTTTTTTACACTCCGGTCTCCCTTTCTCTTGGAAACAATGACTTACATCAATTCTTTTACATAATTCTTGTTTCTCATGACATTTCTAACATTGCCCACAATTTTCAACTTTCTAAGTCTTTCTGAGCAGGAGAAATCGCAAAACAGTCATTTCTTCATTGCCGTCCAAAAACAACGCTTTTTTACACTCCGGTCTCCCTTTCTCTTGGAAACAATGACTTACATAAATTCTTTTACATAATTCTTGTTTCTCATGACATTTCTAACATTTCCCACAATTATCAACTTTCTAAGTCTTTCTGAGCAGGAGAAATCGCAAAACATAGTCATTTCTTCATTGCCGTCCAAAAACAACGCTTTTTTACACTCCGGTCTCCCTTTCTCTTGGAAACAATGAATTCCATCAATTATTTTACATAATTCTTGTTTCTCATGACATTTCTTACATTGCCCACAATTATCAACTTTCTAAGTCTTTCTGAGCAGGAGAAATCGCAAAACATAGTCATTTCTTCATTGCCGTCCAAAAACAACGCTTTTTTACACTCCTGTCTCCCTTTCTCTTGGAAACAATGACTTACATCAATTCTTTTACATAATTCTTGTTTCTCATGACATTTCTAACATTGCCCACAATTATCAACTTTCTAAGTCTTTCTGAGCAAGAGAAATCGCAAAACAGTCATTTCTTCATTGCCGTCCAAAAACAACGCTTTTTTACACTCCGGTCTCCCTTTCTCTTGGAAACAATGACTTACATCAATTCTTTTACATAATTCTTGTTTCTCATGACATTTCTAACATTTCCCACAATTATCAACTTTCTAAGTCTTTCTGAGCAGGAGAAATCGCAAAACATAGTCATTTCTTCATTGCCGTCCAAAAACAACGCTTTTTTACACTCCGGTCTCCCTTTCTCTTGGAAACAATGACTTACATCAATTATTTTACATAATTCTTGTTTCTCATGACATTTCTTACATTGCCCACAATTATCAACTTTCTAAGTCTTTCTGAGCAGGAGAAATCGCAAAACATAGTCATTTCTTCATTGCCGTCCAAAAACAACGCTTTTTTACACTCCTGTCTCCCTTTCTCTTGGAAACAATGACTTACAATCAATTCTTTTACATAATTCTTGTTTCTCATGACATTTCTAACATTGCCACAATTATCAACTTTCTAAGTCTTTCTGAGCAAGAGAAATCGCAAAACAGTCATTTCTTCATTGCCGTCCAAAAACAACGCTTTTTTACACTCCGGTCTCCCTTTCTCTTGGAAACAATGACTTACATCAATTTTTTTACATAATTCTTGTTTCTCATGACATTTCTAACATTGCCCACAATTATCAACTTTCTAAGTCTTTCTGAGCAGGAGAAATCGCAAAACATAGTCATTTCTTCATTGTCGTCCAAAAACAACGCTTTTTTACACTCCGGTCTCCCTTTCTCTTGGAAACAATGACTTACATCAATTCTTTTACATAATTCTTGTTTCTCATGACATTTCTAACATTGCCCACAATTATCAACTTTCTAAGTCTTTCTGAGCAGGAATAATCGCAAAACATAGTCATTTCTTCATTGCCGTCCAAAAACAACGCTTTTTTACACTCCTGTCTCCCTTTCTCTTGGAAACAATGACTTACATCAATTCTTTTAAATAATTCTTGTTTCTCATGACATTTCTAACATTGCCCACACTTATCAACTTTCTAAGTCTTTCTGAGCAAGAGAAATCGCAAACAGTCATTTCTTCATTGCCGTCCAAAAACAACGCTTTTTACACTCCGGTCTCCCTTTCTCTTGGAAACAATGACTTACATCAATTCTTTTACATAATTCTTGTTTCTCATGACATTTCTTACATTGCCCACAATTATCAACTTTCTAAGTCTTTCTGAGCAGGAGAAATCGCAAAACATAGTCATTTCTTCATTGCCGTCCAAAAACAACGCTTTTTTACACTCCTGTCTCCCTTTCTCTTGGAAACAATGACTTACATCAATTCTTTTACATAATTCTTGTTTCTCATGACATTTCTAACATTGCCCACAATTATCAACTTTCTAAGTCTTTCTGAGCAAGAGAAATCGCAAAACAGTCATTTCTTCATTGCCGTCCAAAAACAACGCTTTTTTACACTCCGGTCTCCCTTTCTCTTGGAAACAATGACTTACATCAATTTTTTTACATAATTCTTGTTTCTCATGACATTTCTAACATTGCCCACAATTATCAACTTTCTAAGTCTTTCTGAGCAGGAGAAATCGCAAAACATAGTCATTTCTTCATTGTCATCCAAAAACAACGCTTTTTTACACTCCGGTCTCCCTTTCTCTTGGAAACAATGACTTACATCAATTCTTTTACATAATTCTTGTTTTTCTCATGACATTTCTAACATTGCCCACAATTATCAACTTTCTAAGTCTTTCTGAGCAGGAATAATCGCAAAACATAGTCATTTCTTCATTGCCGTCCAAAAACAACGCTTTTTTACACTCCTGTCTCCCTTTCTCTTGGAAACAAGGACTTACATCAATTCTTTTAAATAATTCTTGTTTCTCATGACATTTCTAACATTGCCCACAATTATCAACTTTCTAAGTCTTTCTGAGCAAGAGAAATCGCAAAACAGTCATTTCTTCATTGCCGTCCAAAAACAACGCTTTTTTACACTCCGGTCTCCCTTTCTCTTGGAAACAATGACTTACATCAATTCTTTTACATAATTCTTGTTTCTCATGACATTTCTTACATTGCCCACAATTATCAACTTTCTAAGTCTTTCTAAGCAGGAGAAATCGCAAAACATAGTCATTTCTTCATTGCCGTCCAAAAACAACGCTTTTTTAAAACTCCTGTCTCCCTTTCTCTTGGAAACAATGACTTACATCAATTCTTTTACATAATTCTTGTTTCTCATGACATTTCTAACATTTCCCACAATTTTCAACTTTCTAAGTCTTTCTGAGCAGGAGAAATTGCAAAACATAGTCATTTCTTCATTGCCGTCCAAAAACAACGCTTTTTTTACACTCCGGTCTCCCTTTCTCTTGGAAACAATGACTTACATCAATTCTTTTACATAATTCTTGTTTCTCATGACATTTCTAACATTGCCCACAATTATCAACTTTCTAAGTCTTTCTGAGCAGGAGAAATCGCAAAAACAGTCATTTCTTCATTGCCGTCCAAAAACAACGCTTTTTTTACACTCCGGTCTCCCTTTCTCTTGGAAACAATGACTTACATCAATTTTTTTACATAATTCTTGTTTCTCATGACATTTCTAACATGCCCACAATTATCAACTTTCTAAGTCTTTCTGAGCAGGAGAAATCGCAAAACAGTCATTTCTTCATTGCCGTCCAAAAACAAGGCTTTTTTACACTCCGGTCTCCCTTTCTCTTGGAAACAATGACTTACATCAATTCTTTTACATAATTCTTGTTTCTCATGACAGTTCTAACATTGCCCACAATTATCAACTTTCTAAGTCTTTCTGAGCAGGAGAAATCGCAAAACATAGTCATTTCTTCATTGCCGTCCAAAAACAACGCTTTTTTACACTCCTGTCTCCCTTTCTCTTGGAAACAATGACTTACATCAATTCTTTTACATAATTCTTGTTTCTCATGACATTTCTAACATTGCCCACAATTATCAACTTTCTAAGTCTTTCTGAGCAAGAGAAATCGCAAAATAGTCATTTCTTCATTGCCGTCCAAAAACAACGCTTTTTTACACTCCGGTCTCCCTTTCTCTTGGAAACAATGACTTACATCAATTTTTTTACATAATTCTTGTTTCTCATGACATTTCTAACATTGCCCACAATTATCAACTTTCTAAGTCTTTCTGAGCAGGAGAAATCGCAAAACATAGTCATTTCTTCATTGCCGTCCAAAAACAACGCTTTTTTACACTCCGGTCTCCCTTTCTATTGGAAACAATGACTTACATCAATTCTTTTACATAATTCTTGTTTCTCATGACATTTCTAACAATGCCCACAATTATCAACTTTCTAAGTCTTTCTGAGCAGGAGAAATCGCAAAACAGTCATTTCTTCATTGCCGTCCAAAAACAACGCTTTTTTACACTCCGGTCTCCCTTTCTCTTGGAAACAATGACTTACATCAATTCTTTTACATAATTCTTGTTTCTCATGACATTTCTAACATTTCCCACAATTATCAACTTTCTAAGTCTTTCTGAGCAGGAGAAATCGCAAAACATAGTCATTTCTTCATTGCCGTCCAAAAACAACGCTTTTTTACACTCCGGTCTCCCTTTCTCTTGGAAACAATGACTTACATCAATTCTTTTACATAATTCTTGTTTCTCATGACATTTCTAACATTGCCCACAATTATCAACTTTCTAAGTCTTTCTGAGCAGGAGAAATCGCAAAAACAGTCATTTCTTCATTGCCGTCCAAAAACAACGCTTTTTTTACACTCCGGTCTCCCTTTCTCTTTGGAAACAATGACTTACATCAATTTTTTTACATAATTCTTGTTTCTCATGACATTTCTTACATTGCCACAATTATCAACTTTCTAAGTCTTTCTGAGCAGGAGAAATCGCAAAACATAGTCATTTCTTCATTGCCGTCCAAAAACAACGCTTTTTTACACTCCGGTCTCCCTTTCTCTTGGAAACAATGACTTACATCAATTCTTTTACATAATTCTTGTTTCTCATGACATTTCTAACATTTCCCACAATTATCAACTTTCTAAGTCTTTCTGAGCAGGAGAAATCGCAAAACATAGTCATTTCTTCATTGCCGTCCAAAAACAACGCTTTTTTACACTCCGGTCTCCCTTTCTCTTGGAAACAATGACTTACATCAATTCTTTTACATAATTCTTGTTTCTCATGACATTTCTAACATTGCCCACAATTATCAACTTTCTAAGTCTTTCTGAGCAGGAGAAATCGCAAAACAGTCATTTCTTCATTGCCGTCCAAAAACAACGCTTTTTATACACTCCGGTCTCCCTTTCTCTTGGAAACAATGACTTACATCAATTTTTTTACATAATTCTTGTTTCTCATGACATTTCTAACATTGCCCACAATTATCAACTTTCTAAGTCTTTCTGAGCAGGAGAAATCGCAAAACAGTCATTTCTTCATTGCCGTCCAAAAACAAGGCTTTTTTACACTCCGGTCTCCCTTTCTCTTGGAAACAATGCCTTACATCAATTCTTTTACATAATTCTTGTTTCTCATGACAGTTCTAACATTGCCCACAATTATCAACTTTCTAAGTCTTTCTGAGCAGGAGAAATCGCAAAACATAGTCATTTCTTCATTGCCGTCCAAAAACAACGCTTTTTTACACTCCTGTCTCCCTTTCTCTTGGAAACAATGACTTACATCAATTCTTTTACATAATTCTTGTTTCTCATGACATTTCTAACATTGCCCACAATTATCAACTTTCTAAGTCTTTCTGAGCAAGAGAAATCGCAAAATAGTCATTTATTCATTGCCGTCCAAAAACAACGCTTTTTTACACTCCCGGTCTCCCTTTCTCTTGGAAACAATGACTTACATCAATTTTTTTACATAATTCTTGTTTCTCATGACATTTCTAACATTGCCCACAATTATCAACTTTCTAAGTCTTTCTGAGCAGGAGAAATCGCAAAACATAGTCATTTCTTCATTGCCGTCCAAAAACAACGCTTTTTTACACTCCGGTCTCCCTTTCTCTTGGAAACAATGACTTACATCAATTCTTTTACATAATTCTTGTTTCTCATGACATTTCTAACATTGCCCACAATTATCAACTTTCTAAGTCTTTCTGAGCAGGAGAAATCGCAAAACAGTCATTTCTTCATTGCCGTCCAAAAACAACGCTTTTTTACACTCCGGTCTCCCTTTCTCTTGGAAACAATGACTTACATCAATTCTTTTACATAATTCTTGTTTCTCATGACATTTCTAACATTTCCCACAATTATCAACTTTCTAAGTCTTTCTGAGCAGGAGAAATCGCAAAACATAGTCATTTCTTCATTGCCGTCCAAAAACAACGCTTTTTTACACTCCGGTCTCCCTTTCTCTTGGAAACAATGACTTACATCAATTCTTTTACATAATTCTTGTTTCTCATGACATTTCTAACATTGCCCACAATTATCAACTTTCTAAGTCTTTCTGAGCAGGAGAAATCGCAAAACAGTCATTTCTTCATTGCCGTCCAAAAACAACGCTTTTTTTACACTCCGGTCTCCCTTTCTCTTGGAAACAATGACTTACATCAATTTTTTTACATAATTCTTGTTTCTCATGACATTTCTAACATTGCCCACAATTATCAACTTTCTAAGTCTTTCTGAGCAGGAGAAATCGCAAAACATAGTCATTTCTTCATTGCCGTCCAAAAACAACGCTTTTTTACACTCCGGTCTCCCTTTCTCTTGGAAACAATGACTTACATCAATTCTTTTACATAATTCTTGTTTCTCATGACATTTCTAACATTTCCCACAATTATCAACTTTCTAAGTCTTTCTGAGCAGGAGAAATCGCAAAACATAGTCATTTCTTCATTGCCGTCCAAAAACAACGCTTTTTTACACTCCGGTCTCCCTTTCTCTTGGAAACAATGACTTACATCAATTCTTTTACATAATTCTTGTTTCTCATGACATTTCTAACATTGCCCACAATTATCAACTTTCTAAGTGTTTCTGAGCAGGAGAAATCGCAAAACATAGTCATTTCTTCATTGCCGTCCAAAAACAACGCTTTTTTACACTCCGGTCTCCCTTTCTCTTGGAAACAATGACTTACATCAATTCTTTTACATAATTCTTGTTTCTCATGACATTTCTAACATTGCCCACAATTATCAACTTTCTAAGTCTTTCTGAGCAGGAGAAATCGCAAAACAGTCATTTCTTCATTGCCGTCCAAAAATAACGCTTTTTTACACTCCGGTCTCCCTTTCTCTTGGAAACAATGACTTACATCAATTATTTTACATAATTCTTGTTTCTCATGACATTTCTTACATTGCCCACAATTATCAACTTTCTAAGTCTTTCTGAGCAGGAGAAATCGCAAAACATAGTCATTTCTTCATTGCCGTCCAAAAACAACGCTTTTTTACACTCCTGTCTCCCTTTCTCTTGGAAACAATGACTTACATCAATTCTTTTACATAATTCTTGTTTCTCATGACATTTCTAACATTGCCCACAATTATCAACTTTCTAAGTGTTTCTGAGCAGGAGAAATCGCAAAACATAGTCATTTCTTCATTGCCGTCCAAAAACAACGCTTTTTTACACTCCGGTCTCCCTTTCTCTTGGAAACAGTGACTTACATCAATTCTTTTACATAATTCTTGTTTCTCATGACATTTCTAACATTGCCCACAATTATCAACTTTCTAAGTCTTTCTGAGCAGGAGAAATCGCAAAACAGTCATTTCTTCATTGCCGTCCAAAAACAACGCTTTTTTTACACTCCGGTCTCCCTTTCTCTTGGAAACAATGACTTACATCAATTTTTTTACATAATTCTTGTTTCTCATGACATTTCTAACATTGCCCACAATTATCAACTTTCTAAGTCTTTCTGAGCAGGAGAAATCGCAAAACATAGTCATTTCTTCATTGCCGTCCAAAAACAACGCTTTTTTTACACTCCGGTCTCCCTTTCTCTTGGAAACAATGACTTACATCAATTATTTTACATAATTCTTGTTTCTCATGACATTTCTTACATTGCCCACAATTATCAACTTTCTAAGTCTTTCTGAGCAGGAGAAATCGCAAAACATAGTCATTTCTTCATTGCCGTCCAAAAACAACGCTTTTTTACACTCCTGTCTCCCTTTCTCTTGGAAACAATGACTTACATCAATTCTTTTACATAATTCTTGTTTCTCATAACATTTCTAACATTGCCCACAATTATCAACTTTCTAAGTGTTTCTGAGCAGGAGAAATCGCAAAACATAGTCATTTCTTCATTGCCGTCCAAAAACAACGCTTTTTTACACTCCGGTCTCCCTTTCTCTTGGAAACAATGACTTACATCAATTCTTTTACATAATTCTTGTTTCTCATGACATTTCTAACATTGCCCACAATTATCAACTTTCTAAGTCTTTCTGAGCAAGAGAAATTGCAAAACAGTCATTTCTTCATTGCCGTCCAAAAATAACGCTTTTTTACACTCCGATCTCCCTTTCTCTTGGAAACAATGACTTACATCAATTCTTTTACATAATTCTTGTTTCTCATGACATTTCTAACATTGCCCACAATTATCAACTTTCTAAGTCTTTCTGAGCAGGAGAAATCGCAAAACAGTCATTTCTTCATTGGCGTCCAAAAACAACGCTTTTTTACACTCCTGTCTCCCTTTCTCTTGGAAACAATGACTTACATCAATTCTTTTACATAATTCTTGTTTCTCATGACAGTTCTAACATTGCCCACAATTATCAACTTTCTGAGTCTTTCTGAGCAGGAGAAATCGCAAAACAGTCATTTCTTCATTGCCGTCCAAAAACAAGGCTTTTTTACACTCCGGTCTCCCTTTCTCTTGGAAACAATGACTTACATCAATTCTTTTACATAATTCTTGTTTCTCATGACAGTTCTAACATTGCCCACAATTATCAACTTTCTAAGTCTTTCTGAGCAGGAGAAATCGCAAAACATAGTCATTTCTTCATTGCCGTCCAAAAACAACGCTTTTTTACACTCCGGTCTCCCTTTCTCTTGGAAACAATGACTTACATCAATTATTTTACATAATTCTTGTTTCTCATGACATTTCTTACATTGCCCACAATTATCAACTTTCTAAGTCTTTCTGAGCAGGAGAAATCGCAAAACATAGTCATTTCTTCATTGCCGTCCAAAAACAACGCTTTTTTACACTCCTGTCTCCCTTTCTCTTGGAAACAATGACTTACATCAATTCTTTTACATAATTCTTGTTTCTCATGACATTTCTAACATTGCCCACAATTATCAACTTTCTAAGTCTTTCTGAGCAGGAGAAATCGCAAAACATAGTCATTTCTTCATTGCCGTCCAAAAACAACGCTTTTTTACACTCCGGTCTCCCTTTCTCTTGGAAACAATGACTTACATCAATTCTTTTACATAATTCTTGTTTCTCATGACATTTCTAACATTGCCCACAATTATCAACTTTCTAAGTCTTTCTGAGCAAGAGAAATCGCAAAACAGTCATTTCTTCATTGCCGTCCAAAAACAACGCTTTTTTACACTCCGATCTCCCTTTCTCTTGGAAACAATGACTTACATCAATTCTTTTACATAATTCTTGTTTCTCATGACATTTCTAACATTGCCCACAATTATCAACTTTCTAAGTCTTTCTGAGCAGGAGAAATCGCAAAACAGTCATTTCTTCATTGGCGTCCAAAAACAACGCTTTTTTACACTCCTGTCTCCCTTTCTCTTGGAAACAATGACTTACATCAATTCTTTTACATAATTCTTGTTTCTCATGACAGTTCTAACATTGCCCACAATTATCAACTTTCTAAGTCTTTCTGAGCAGGAGAAATCGCAAAACAGTCATTTCTTCATTGCCGTCCAAAAACAAGGCTTTTTTACACTCCGGTCTCCCTTTCTCTTGGAAACAATGACTTACATCAATTCTTTTACATAATTCTTGTTTATCATGACAGTTCTAACATTGCCCACAATTATCAACTTTCTAAGTCTTTCTGAGCAGGAGAAATCGCAAAACATAGTCATTTCTTCATTGCCGTTCAAAAACAACGCTTTTTTACACTCCTGTCTCCCTTTCTCTTGGAAACAATGACTTACATCAATTCTTTTACATAATTCTTGTTTCTCATGACATTTCTAACATTGCCCACAATTATCAACTTTCTAAGTCTTTCTGAGCAGGAGAAATCGCAAAACATAGTCATTTCTTCATTGCCGTCCAAAAACAACGCTTTTTTACACTCCGGTCTCCCTTTCTCTTGGAAACAATGACTTACATCAATTCTTTTACATAATTCTTGTTTCTCATGACATTTCTAACATTGCCCACAATTATCAACTTTCTAAGTCTTTCTGAGCAGGAGAAATCGCAAAACAGTCATTTCTTCATTGGCGTCCAAAAACAACGCTTTTTTACACTCCTGTCTCCCTTTCTCTTGGAAACAATGACTTACATCAATTCTTTTACATAATTCTTGTTTCTCATGACAGTTCTAACATTGCCCACAATTATCAACTTTCTAAGTCTTTCTGAGCAGGAGAAATCGCAAAACAGTCATTTCTTCATTGCCGTCCAAAAACAAGGCTTTTTTACACTCCGGTCTCCCTTTCTCTTGGAAACAATGACTTACATCAATTCTTTTACATAATTCTTGTTTCTCATGACAGTTCTAACATTGCCCACAATTATCAACTTTCTAAGTCTTTCTGAGCAGGAGAAATCGCAAAACATAGTCATTTCTTCATTGCCGTCCAAAAACAATGCTTTTTTACACTCCTGTCTCCCTTTCTCTTGGAAACAATGACTTACATCAATTATTTTACATATTTCTTGTTTCTCATGACATTTCTTACATTGCCCACAATTATCAACTTTCTAAGTCTTTCTGAGCAGGAGAAATCGCAAAACATAGTCATTTCTTCATTGCCGTCCAAAAACAACGCTTTTTTACACTCCTGTCTCCCTTTCTCTTGGAAACAATGACTTACATCAATTCTTTTACATAATTCTTGTTTCTCATGACATTTCTAACATTGCCCACAATTATCAACTTTCTAAGTCTTTCTGAGCAGGAGAAATCGCAAAACATAGTCATTTCTTCATTGCCGTCCAAAAACAACGCTTTTTTACACTCCGGTCTCCCTTTCTCTTGGAAACAATGACTTACATCAATTCTTTTACATAATTCTTGTTTCTCATGACATTTCTAACATTGCCCACAATTATCAACTTTCTAAGTCTTTCTGAGCAAGAGAAATCGCAAAACATAGTCATTTCTTCATTGCCGTCCAAAAACAACGCTTTTTTACACTCCGGTCTCCCTTTCTCTTGGAAACAATGACTTACATCAATTATTTTACATAATTCTTGTTTCTCATGACATTTCTAACATTTCCCACAATTATCAACTTTCTAAGTCTTTCTGAGCAGGAGAAATCGCAAAACATAGTCATTTTTTCATTGCCGTCCAAAAACAACGCTTTTTTACACTCCGGTCTCCCTTTCTCTTGGAAACAATGACTTCCATCAATTATTTTACATAATTCTTGTTTCTCATGACATTTCTTACATTGCCCACAATTATCAACTTTCTAAGTCTTTCTGAGCAGGAGGAATCGCAAAACATAGTCATTTCTTCATTGCCGTCCAAAAACAACGCTTTTTTACACTCCGGTCTCCCTTTCTCTTGGAAACAATGACTTACATCAATTCTTTTACATAATTCTTGTTTCTCATGACATTTCTAACATTGCCCACAATTATCAACTTTCTAAGTCTTTCTGAGCAGGAGAAATCGCAAAACAGTCATTTCTTCATTGCCGTCCAAAAACAACGCTTTTTTACACTCCGGTCTCCCTTTCTCTTGGAAACAATGACTTACATCAATTCTTTTACATAATTCTTGTTTCTCATGACATTTCTAACATTTCCCACAATTATCAACTTTCTAAGTCTTTCTGAGCAGGAGAAATCGCAAAACATAGTCATTTCTTCATTGCCGTCCAAAAACAACGCTTTTTTACACTCCGGTCTCCCTTTCTCTTGGAAACAATGACTTACATCAATTATTTTACATAATTCTTGTTTCTCATGACATTTCTTACATTGCCCACAATTATCAACTTTCTAAGTCTTTCTGAGCAGGAGAAATCGCAAAACATAGTCATTTCTTCATTGCCGTCCAAAAACAACGCTTTTTTACACTCCTGTCTCCCTTTCTCTTGGAAACAATGACTTACATCAATTCTTTTACATAATTCTTGTTTCTCATGACATTTCTAACATTGCCCACAATTATCAACTTTCTAAGTCTTTCTGAGCAAGAGAAATCGCAAAACAGTCATTTCTTCATTGCCGTCCAAAAACAACGCTTTTTTACACTCCGGTCTCCCTTTCTCTTGGAAACAATGACTTACATCAATTTTTTTACATAATTCTTGTTTCTCATGACATTTCTAACATTGCCCACAATTATCAACTTTCTAAGTCTTTCTGAGCAGGAGAAATCGCAAAACATAGTCATTTCTTCATTGTCGTCCAAAAACAACGCTTTTTTACACTCCTGTCTCCCTTTCTCTTGGAAACAATGACTTACATCAATTCTTTTAAATAATTCTTGTTTCTCATGACATTTCTAACATTGCCCACAATTATCAACTTTCTAAGTCTTTCTGAGCAAGAGAAATCGCAAAACAGTCATTTCTTCATTGCCGTCCAAAAACAACGCTTTTTTACACTCCGGTCTCCCTTTCTCTTGGAAACAATGACTTACATCAATTCTTTTACATAATTCTTGTTTCTCATGACATTTCTTACATTGCCCACAATTATCAACTTTCTAAGTCTTTCTGAGCAGGAGAAATCGCAAAACATAGTCATTTCTTCATTGCCGTCCAAAAACAACGCTTTTTTACACTCCTGTCTCCCTTTCTCTTGGAAACAATGACTTACATCAATTCTTTTAAATAATTCTTGTTTCTCATGACATTTCTAACATTGCCCACAATTATCAACTTTCTAAGTCTTTCTGAGCAAGAGAAATCGCAAAACAGTCATTTCTTCATTGCCGTCCAAAAACAACGCTTTTTTACACTCCGGTCTCCCTTTCTCTTGGAAACAATGACTTACATCAATTCTTTTACATAATTCTTGTTTCTCATGACATTTCTTACATTGCCCACAATTATCAACTTTCTAAGTCTTTCTGAGCAGGAGAAATCGCAAAACATAGTCATTTCTTCATTGCCGTCCAAAAACAACGCTTTTTTACACTCCTGTCTCCCTTTCTCTTGGAAACAATGACTTACATCAATTCTTTTACATAATTCTTGTTTCTCATGACATTTCTAACATTGCCCACAATTATCAACTTTCTAAGTCTTTCTGAGCAAGAGAAATCGCAAAACAGTCATTTCTTCATTGCCGTCCAAAAACAACGCTTTTTTACACTCCGGTCTCCCTTTCTCTTGGAAACAATGACTTACATCAATTTTTTTACATAATTCTTGTTTCTCATGACATTTCTAACATTGCCCACAATTATCAACTTTCTAAGTCTTTCTGAGCAGGAGAAATCGCAAAACATAGTCATTTCTTCATTGTCATCCAAAAACAACGCTTTTTTACACTCCGGTCTCCCTTTCTCTTGGAAACAATGACTTACATATATTTTTTTACATAATTCTTGTTTCTCATGACATTTCTAACATTGCCCACAATTATCAACTTTCTAAGTCTTTCTGAGCAAGAGAAATCGCAAAAGAGTCATTTCCTTATTGCCTTCCAAAAACAACGCTTTTTTACACTCCTGTCTCCCTTTCTCTTGGAAACAATGACTTACATCAATTCTTTTACATAATTCTTGTTTCTCATGATATTTCTAACATTGCCCACAATTATCAACTTTCTAAGTCTTTCTGAGCAGGAGAAATCGCAAAACATAGTCATTTCTTCATTGCCGTCCAAAAACAACGCTTTTTTACACTCCGGTCTCCCTTTCTCTTGGAAACAATGACTTACATCAATTCTTTTACATAATTCTTGTTTCTCATGACATTTCTAACATTGCCCACAATTTTCAACTTTCTAAGTCTTTCTGAGCAGGAGAAATCGCAAAACATTCATTTCTTCATTGCCGTCCAAAAACAACGCTTTTTTACACTCCGGTCTCCCTTTCTCTTGGAAACAATGACTTACATCAATTCTTTTACATAATTCTTGTTTCTCATGACATTTCTAACATTTCCCACAATTATCAACTTTCTAAGTCTTTCTGAGCAGGAGAAATCGCAAAACATAGTCATTTCTTCATTGCCGTCCAAAAACAACGCTTTTTTACACTCCGGTCTCCCTTTCTCTTGGAAACAATGAATTCCATCAATTATTTTACATAATTCTTGTTTCTCATGACATTTCTTACATTGCCCACAATTATCAACTTTCTAAGTCTTTCTGAGCAGGAGAAATCGCAAAACATAGTCATTTCTTCATTGCCGTCCAAAAACAACGCTTTTTTACACTCCTGTCTCCCTTTCTCTTGGAAACAATGACTTACATCAATTCTTTTACATAATTCTTGTTTCTCATGACATTTCTAACATTGCCCACAATTATCAACTTTCTAAGTCTTTCTGAGCAAGAGAAATCGCAAAACAGTCATTTCTTCATTGCCGTCCAAAAACAACGCTTTTTTACACTCCGGTCTCCCTTTCTCTTGGAAACAATGACTTACATCAATTCTTTTACATAATTCTTGTTTCTCATGACATTTCTAACATTTCCCACAATTATCAACTTTCTAAGTCTTTCTGAGCAGGAGAAATCGCAAAACATAGTCATTTCTTCATTGCCGTCCAAAAACAACGCTTTTTTACACTCCGGTCTCCCTTTCTCTTGGAAACAATGACTTACATCAATTATTTTACATAATTCTTGTTTCTCATGACATTTCTTACATTGCCCACAATTATCAACTTTCTAAGTCTTTCTGAGCAGGAGAAATCGCAAAACATAGTCATTTCTTCATTGCCGTCCAAAAACAACGCTTTTTTACACTCCTGTCTCCCTTTCTCTTGGAAACAATGACTTACATCAATTCTTTTACATAATTCTTGTTTCTCATGACATTTCTAACATTGCCCACAATTATCAACTTTCTAAGTCTTTCTGAGCAAGAGAAATCGCAAAACAGTCATTTCTTCATTGCCGTCCAAAAACAACGCTTTTTTACACTCCGGTCTCCCTTTCTCTTGGAAACAATGACTTACATCAATTTTTTTACATAATTCTTGTTTCTCATGACATTTCTAACATTGCCCACAATTATCAACTTTCTAAGTCTTTCTGAGCAGGAGAAATCGCAAAACATAGTCATTTCTTCATTGTCGTCCAAAAACAACGCTTTTTTACACTCCGGTCTCCCTTTCTCTTGGAAACAATGACTTACATCAATTCTTTTACATAATTCTTGTTTCTCATGACATTTCTAACATTGCCCACAATTATCAACTTTCTAAGTCTTTCTGAGCAGGAATAATCGCAAAACATAGTCATTTCTTCATTGCCGTCCAAAAACAACGCTTTTTTACACTCCTGTCTCCCTTTCTCTTGGAAACAATGACTTACATCAATTCTTTTAAATAATTCTTGTTTCTCATGACATTTCTAACATTGCCCACACTTATCAACTTTCTAAGTCTTTCTGAGCAAGAGAAATCGCAAAACAGTCATTTCTTCATTGCCTTCCAAAAACAACGCTTTTTTACACTCCGGTCTCCCTTTCTCTTGGAAACAATGACTTACATCAATTCTTTTACATAATTCTTGTTTCTCATGACATTTCTTACATTGCCCACAATTATCAACTTTCTAAGTCTTTCTGAGCAGGAGAAATCGCAAAACATAGTCATTTCTTCATTGCCGTCCAAAAACAACGCTTTTTTACACTCCTGTCTCCCTTTCTCTTGGAAACAATGACTTACATCAATTCTTTTACATAATTCTTGTTTCTCATGACATTTCTAACATTGCCCACAATTATCAACTTTCTAAGTCTTTCTGAGCAAGAGAAATCGCAAAACAGTCATTTCTTCATTGCCGTCCAAAAACAACGCTTTTTTACACTCCGGTCTCCCTTTCTCTTGGAAACAATGACTTACATCAATTTTTTTACATAATTCTTGTTTCTCATGACATTTCTAACATTGCCCACAATTATCAACTTTCTAAGTCTTTCTGAGCAGGAGAAATCGCAAAACATAGTCATTTCTTCATTGTCATCCAAAAACAACGCTTTTTTACACTCCGGTCTCCCTTTCTCTTGGAAACAATGACTTACATCAATTCTTTTACATAATTCTTGTTTCTCATGACATTTCTAACATTGCCCACAATTATCAACTTTCTAAGTCTTTCTGAGCAGGAATAATCGCAAAACATAGTCATTTCTTCATTGCCGTCCAAAAACAACGCTTTTTTACACTCCTGTCTCCCTTTCTCTTGGAAACAAGGACTTACATCAATTCTTTTAAATAATTCTTGTTTCTCATGACATTTCTAACATTGCCCACAATTATCAACTTTCTAAGTCTTTCTGAGCAAGAGAAATCGCAAAACAGTCATTTCTTCATTGCCGTCCAAAAACAACGCTTTTTTACACTCCGGTCTCCCTTTCTCTTGGAAAGAATGACTTACATCAATTCTTTTACATAATTCTTGTTTCTCATGACATTTCTTACATTGCCCACAATTATCAACTTTCTAAGTCTTTCTAAGCAGGAGAAATCGCAAAACATAGTCATTTCTTCATTGCCGTCCAAAAACAACGCTTTTTTAAACTCCTGTCTCCCTTTCTCTTGGAAACAATGACTTACATCAATTCTTTTACATAATTCTTGTTTCTCATGACATTTCTAACATTTCCCACAATTTTCAACTTTCTAAGTCTTTCTGAGCAGGAGAAATTGCAAAACATAGTCATTTCTTCATTGCCGTCCAAAAACAACGCTTTTTTACACTCCGGTCTCCCTTTCTCTTGGAAACAATGACTTACATCAATTCTTTTACATAATTCTTGTTTCTCATGACATTTCTAACATTGCCCACAATTATCAACTTTCTAAGTCTTTCTGAGCAGGAGAAATCGCAAAACAGTCATTTCTTCATTGCCGTCCAAAAACAACGCTTTTTTTACACTCCGGTCTCCCTTTCTCTTGGAAACAATGACTTACATCAATTTTTTTACATAATTCTTGTTTCTCATGACATTTCTAACATTGCCCACAATTATCAACTTTCTAAGTCTTTCTGAGCAGGAGAAATCGCAAAACAGTCATTTCTTCATTGCCGTCCAAAAACAAGGCTTTTTTACACTCCGGTCTCCCTTTCTCTTGGAAACAATGACTTACATCAATTCTTTTACATAATTCTTGTTTCTCATGACAGTTCTAACATTGCCCACAATTATCAACTTTCTAAGTCTTTCTGAGCAGGAGAAATCGCAAAACATAGTCATTTCTTCATTGCCGTCCAAAAACAACGCTTTTTTACACTCCTGTCTCCCTTTCTCTTGGAAACAATGACTTACATCAATTCTTTTACATAATTCTTGTTTCTCATGACATTTCTAACATTGCCCACAATTATCAACTTTCTAAGTCTTTCTGAGCAAGAGAAATCGCAAAATAGTCATTTCTTCATTGCCGTCCAAAAACAACGCTTTTTTACACTCCGGTCTCCCTTTCTCTTGGAAACAATGACTTACATCAATTTTTTTACATAATTCTTGTTTCTCATGACATTTCTAACATTGCCCACAATTATCAACTTTCTAAGTCTTTCTGAGCAGGAGAAATCGCAAAACATAGTCATTTCTTCATTGCCGTCCAAAAACAACGCTTTTTTACACTCCGGTCTCCCTTTCTATTGGAAACAATGACTTACATCAATTCTTTTACATAATTCTTGTTTCTCATGACATTTCTAACAATGCCCACAATTATCAACTTTCTAAGTCTTTCTGAGCAGGAGAAATCGCAAAACAGTCATTTCTTCATTGCCGTCCAAAAACAACGCTTTTTTACACTCCGGTCTCCCTTTCTCTTGGAAACAATGACTTACATCAATTCTTTTACATAATTCTTGTTTCTCATGACATTTCTAACATTTCCCACAATTATCAACTTTCTAAGTCTTTCTGAGCAGGAGAAATCGCAAAACATAGTCATTTCTTCATTGCCGTCCAAAAACAACGCTTTTTTACACTCCGGTCTCCCTTTCTCTTGGAAACAATGACTTACATCAATTCTTTTACATAATTCTTGTTTCTCATGACATTTCTAACATTGCCCACAATTATCAACTTTCTAAGTCTTTCTGAGCAGGAGAAATCGCAAAACAGTCATTTCTTCATTGCCGTCCAAAAACAACGCTTTTTTTACACTCCGGTCTCCCTTTCTCTTGGAAACAATGACTTACATCAATTTTTTTACATAATTCTTGTTTCTCATGACATTTCTTACATTGCCCACAATTATCAACTTTCTAAGTCTTTCTGAGCAGGAGAAATCGCAAAACATAGTCATTTCTTCATTGCCGTCCAAAAACAACGCTTTTTTACACTCCGGTCTCCCTTTCTCTTGGAAACAATGACTTACATCAATTCTTTTACATAATTCTTGTTTCTCATGACATTTCTAACATTTCCCACAATTATCAACTTTCTAAGTCTTTCTGAGCAGGAGAAATCGCAAAACATAGTTTTTTACACTCCGGTCTCCCTTTCTCTTGGAAACAATGACTTACATCAATTCTTTTACATAATTCTTGTTTCTCATGACATTTCTAACATTTCCCACAATTATCAACTTTCTAAGTCTTTCTGAGCAGGAGAAATCGCAAAACATAGTCCTTTCTTCATTGCCGTCCAAAAACAACGCTTTTTTACACTCCGGTCTCCCTTTCTCTTGGAAACAATGACTTACATCAATTCTTTTACATAATTCTTGTTTCTCATGACATTTCTAACATTGCCCACAATTATCAACTTTCTAAGTCTTTCTGAGCAGGAGAAATCGCAAAACAGTCATTTCTTCATTGCCGTCCAAAAACAACGCTTTTTTTACACTCCGGTCTCCCTTTCTCTTGGAAACAATGACTTACATCAATTTTTTTACATAATTCTTGTTTCTCATGACATTTCTAACATTGCCCACAATTATCAACTTTCTAAGTCTTTCTGAGCAGGAGAAATCGCAAAACATAGTCATTTCTTCATTGCCGTCCAAAAACAACGCTTTTTTACACTCCGATCTCCCTTTCTCTTGGAAACAATGACTTACATCAATTCTTTTACATAATTCTTGTTTCTCATGACATTTCTAACATTGCCCACAATTATCAACTTTCTAAGTATTTCTGAGCAGGAGAAATCGCAAAACAGTCATTTCTTCATTGGCGTCCAAAAACAACGCTTTTTTACACTCCTGTCTCCCTTTCTCTTGGAAACAATGACTTACATCAATTCTTTTACATAATTATTGTTTCTCATGACATTTCTAACATTGCCCACAATTATCAACTTTCTAAGTCTTTCTGAGCAGGAGAAATCGCAAAACAGTCATTTCTTCATTGCCGTCCAAAAACAAGGCTTTTTTACACTCCGGTCTCCCTTTCTCTTGGAAACAATGACTTACATCAATTATTTTAAATAATTCTTGTTTCTCATGACATTTCTTACATTGCCCACAATTATCAACTTTCTAAGTCTTTCTGAGCAGGAGAAATCGCAAAACATAGTCATTTCTTCATTGCCGTCCAAAAACAACGCTTTTTTATACTCCTGTCTCCCTTTCTCTTGGAAACAATGACTTACATCAATTCTTTTACATAATTCTTGTTTCTCATGACATTTCTAACATTGCCCACAATTATCAACTTTCTAAGTCTTTCTGAGCAAGAGAAATCGCAAAACAGTCATTTCTTCATTGCCGTCCAAAAACAACGCTTTTTTACTCTCCGGTCTCCCTTTCTCTTGGAAACAATGACTTACATCAATTTTTTTTACATAATTCTTGTTTCTCATGACATTTCTAACATTGCCCACAATTATCAACTTTCTAAGTCTTTCTGAGCAGGAGAAATCGCAAAACATAGTCATTTCTTCATTGTCGTCCAAAAACAACGCTTTTTTACACTCCGGTCTCCCTTTCTCTTGGAAACAATGACTTACATCAAATCTTTTACATAATTCTTGTTTCACATGACATTTCTAACATTGCCCACAATTATCAACTTTCTAAGTCTTTCTGAGCAGGAATAATCGCAAAACATAGTCATTTCTTCATTGCCGTCCAAAAACAACGCTTTTTTACACTCCTGTCTCCCTTTCTCTTGGAAACAATGACTTACATCAATTCTTTTAAATAATTCTTGTTTCTCATGACATTTCTAACATTGTCCACAATTATCAACTTTCTAAGTCTTTCTGAGCAAGAGAAATCGCAAAACAGTCATTTCTTCATTGCCGTCCAAAAACAACGCTTTTTTACACTCCGGTCTCCCTTTCTCTTGGAAACAATGACTTACATCAATTCTTTTACATAATTCTTGTTTCTCATGACATTTCTTACATTGCCCACAATTATCAACTTTCTAAGTCTTTCTGAGCAGGAGAAATCGCAAAATATAGTCATTTCTTCATTGCCGTCCAAAAACAACGCTTTTTTAAACTCCTGTATCCCTTTCTCTTGGAAACAATGACTTACATCAATTCTTTTACATAATTCTTGTTTCTCATGACATTTCTAACATTGCCCACAATTATCAACTTTCTAAGTCTTTCTGAGCAAGAGAAATCGCAAAACAGTCATTTCTTCATTGCCGTCCAAAAACAACGCTTTTTTACACTCCGGTCTCCCTTTCTCTTGGAAACAATGACTTACATCAATTCTTTTACATAATTCTTGTTTCTCATGACATTTCTTACATTGCCCACAATTATCAACTTTCTAAGTCTTTCTGAGCAGGAGAAATCGCAAAACAGTCATTTCTTCATTGCCGTCCAAAAACAACGCTTTTTTTACACTCCGGTCTCCCTTTCTCTTGGAAACAATGACTTACATCAATTTTTTTACATAATTCTTGTTTCTCATGACATTTCTAACATTGCCCACAATTATCAACTTTCTAAGTCTTTCTGAGCAGGAGAAATCGCAAAACATAGTCATTTCTTCATTGCCGTCCAAAAACAACGCTTTTTTACACTCCGGTCTCCCTTTCTCTTGGAAACAATGACTTACATCAATTCTTTTACATAATTCTTGTTTCTCATGACATTTCTAACATTGCCCACAATTATCAACTTTCTAAGTCTTTCTGAGCAGGAGAAATCGCAAAACAGTCATTTCTTCATTGCCGTCCAAAAACAACGCTTTTTTACACTCCGGTCTCCCTTTCTCTTGGAAACAATGACTTACATCAATTCTTTTACATAATTCTTGTTTCTCATGACATTTCTAACATTTCCCACAATTATCAACTTTCTAAGTCTTTCTGAGCAGGAGAAATCGCAAAACATAGTCCTTTCTTCATTGCCGTCCAAAAACAACGCTTTTTTACACTCCGGTCTCCCTTTCTCTTGGAAACAATGACTTACATCAATTCTTTTACATAATTCTTGTTTCTCATGACATTTCTAACATTGCCCACAATTATCAACTTTCTAAGTCTTTCTGAGCAGGAGAAATCGCAAAACAGTCATTTCTTCATTGCCGTCCAAAAACAACGCTTTTTTTACACTCCGGTCTCCCTTTCTCTTGGAAACAATGACTTACATCAATTTTTTTACATAATTCTTGTTTCTCATGACATTTCTAACATTGCCCACAATTATCAACTTTCTAAGTCTTTCTGAGCAGGAGAAATCGCAAAACATAGTCATTTCTTCATTGCCGTCCAAAAACAACGCTTTTTTACACTCCGATCTCCCTTTCTCTTGGAAACAATGACTTACATCAATTCTTTTACATAATTCTTGTTTCTCATGACATTTCTAACATTGCCCACAATTATCAACTTTCTAAGTATTTCTGAGCAGGAGAAATCGCAAAACAGTCATTTCTTCATTGGCGTCCAAAAACAACGCTTTTTTACACTCCTGTCTCCCTTTCTCTTGGAAACAATGACTTACATCAATTCTTTTACATAATTATTGTTTCTCATGACATTTCTAACATTGCCCACAATTATCAACTTTCTAAGTCTTTCTGAGCAGGAGAAATCGCAAAACATAGTCATTTCTTCATTGTCGTCCAAAAACAACGCTTTTTTACACTCCGGTCTCCCTTTCTCTTGGAAACAATGACATACATCAATTCTTTTACATAATTCTTGTTTCTCATGACATTTCTAACATTGCCCACAATTATCAACTTTCTAAGTCTTTCTGAGCAGGAATAATCGCAAAACATAGTCATTTCTTCATTGCCGTCCAAAAACAACGCTTTTTTACACTCCTGTCTCCCTTTCTCTTGGAAACAATGACTTACATCAATTCTTTTAAATAATTCTTGTTTCTCATGACATTTCTAACATTGCCCACAATTATCAACTTTCTAAGTCTTTCTGAGCAAGAGAAATCGCAAAACAGTCATTTCTTCATTGCCGTCCAAAAACAAGGCTTTTTTACACTCCGGTCTCCCTTTCTCTTGGAAACAATGACTTACATCAATTCTTTTACATAATTCTTGTTTCTCATGACATTTCTAACATTGCCCACAATTATCAACTTTCTAAGTCTTTCTGAGCAGGAGAAATCGCAAAACAGTCATTTCTTCATTGCCGTCCAAAAACAACGCTTTTTTACACTCCGGTCTCCCTTTCTCTTGGAAACAATGACTTACATCAATTCTTTTACATAATTCTTGTTTCTCATGACATTTCTAACATTTCCCACAATTATCAACTTTCTAAGTCTTTCTGAGCAGGAGAAATCGCAAAACATAGTCATTTCTTCATTGCCGTCCAAAAACAACGCTTTTTTACACTCCGGTCTCCCTTTCTCTTGGAAACAATGACTTACATCAATTCTTTTACATAATTCTTGTTTCTCATGACATTTCTAACATTGCCCACAATTATCAACTTTCTAAGTCTTTCTGAGCAGGAGAAATCGCAAAACAGTCATTTCTTCATTGCCGTCCAAAAACAACGCTTTTTTTTACACTCCGGTCTCCCTTTCTCTTGGAAACAATGACTTACATCAATTTTTTTACATAATTCTTGTTTCTCATGACATTTCTAACATTGCCCACAATTATCAACTTTCTAAGTCTTTCTGAGCAGGAGAAATCGCAAAACATAGTCATTTCTTCATTGCCGTCCAAAAACAACGCTTTTTTACACTCCGGTCTCCCTTTCTCTTGGAAACAATGACTTACATCAATTCTTTTACATAATTCTTGTTTCTCATTACATTTCTAACATTGCCCACAATTATCAACTTTCTAAGTCTTTCTGAGCAAGAGAAATCGCAAAACAGTCATTTCTTCATTGCCGTCCAAAAACAACGCTTTTTTACACTCCGATCTCCCTTTCTCTTGGAAACAATGACTTACATCAATTCTTTTACATAATTCTTGTTTCTCATGACATTTCTAACATTGCCCACAATTATCAACTTTCTAAGTCTTTCTGAGCAGGAGAAATCGCAAAACAGTCATTTCTTCATTGGCGTCCAAAAACAACGCTTTTTTACACTCCTGTCTCCCTTTCTCTTGGAAACAATGACTTACATCAATTCTTTTACATAATTCTTGTTTCTCATGACAGTTCTAACATTGCCCACAATTATCAACTTTCTAAGTCTTTCTGAGCAGGAGAAATCGCAAAACATAGTCATTTCTTCATTGCCGTCCAAAAACAACGCTTTTTTACACTCCTGTCTCCCTTTCTCTTGGAAACAATGACTTACATCAATTCTTTTACATAATTCTTGTTTCTCATGACATTTCTAACATTGCCCACAATTATCAACTTTCTAAGTCTTTCTGAGCAGGAGAAATCGCAAAACATAGTCATTTCTTCATTGCCGTCCAAAAACAACGCTTTTTTACACTCCTGTCTCCCTTTCTCTTGGAAACAATGACTTACATCAATTCTTTTACATAATTCTTGTTTCTCATGACATTTCTAACATTGCCCACTATTATCAACTTTCTAAGTCTTTCTGAGCAGGAGAAATCGCAAAACATAGTCATTTCTTCATTGGCGTCCAAAAACAACGCTTTTTTACACTCCGGTCTCCCTTTCTCTTGGAAACAATGACTTACATCAATTCTTTTACATAATTCTTGTTTCTCATGACATTTCTAACATTGCCCACAATTATCAACTTTCTAAGTCTTTCTGAGCAGGAGAAATCGCAAAACATAGTCATTTCTTCATTGCCGTCCAAAAACAACGCTTTTTTACACTCCGGTCTCCCGTTCTCTTGGAAACAATGACTTACATCAATTCTTTTACATAATTCTTGTTTCTCATGACAGTTCTAACATTGCCCACAATTATCAACTTTCTAAGTCTTTCTGAGCAGGAGAAATCGCAAAACAGTCATTTCTTCATTGCCGTCCAAAAACAAGGCTTTTTTACACTCTGGTCTCCCTTTCTCTTGGAAACAATGACTTACATCAATTCTTTTACATAATTCTTGTTTCTCATGACAGTTCTAACATTGCCCACAATTATCAACTTTCTAAGTCTTTCTGAGCAGGAGAAATCGCAAAACATAGTCATTTCTTCATTGCCGTCCAAAAACAACGCTTTTTTACACTCCTGTCTCCCTTTCTCTTGGAAACAATGACTTACATCAATTCTTTTACATAATTCTTGTTTCTCATGACATTTCTAACATTGCCCACAATTATCAACTTTCTAAGTCTTTCTGAGCAAGAGAAATCGCAAAATAGTCATTTCTTCATTGCCGTCCAAAAACAACGCTTTTTTACACTCCGGTCTCCCTTTCTCTTGGAAACAATGACTTACATCAATTATTTTACATAATTCTTGTTTCTCATGACATTTCTTACATTGCCCACAATTATCAACTTTCTAAGTCTTTCTGAGCAGGAGAAATCGCAAAACATAGTCATTTCTTCATTGCCGTCCAAAAACAACGCTTTTTTACACTCCGGTCTCCCTTTCTCTTGGAAACAATGACTTACATCAATTTTTTTTCATAATTCTTGTTTCTCATGACATTTCTAACATTGCCCACAATTATCAACTTTCTAAGTCTTTCTGAGCAGGAGAAATCGCAAAACATAGTCATTTCTTCATTGTCGTCCAAAAACAACGCTTTTTTACACTCCGGTCTCCCTTTCTCTTGGAAACAATAACTTACATCAATTCTTTTACATAATTCTTGTTTCTCATGACATTTCTAACATTGCCCACAATTATCAACTTTCTAAGTCTTTCTGAGCAGGAATAATCGCAAAACATAGTCATTTCTTCATTGCCGTCCAAAAACAACGCTTTTTTACACTCCTGTCTCCCTTTCTCTTGGAAACAATGACTTACATCAATTCTTTTAAATAATTCTTGTTTCTCATGACATTTCTAACATTGCCCACAATTATCAACTTTCTAAGTCTTTCTGAGCAAGAGAAATCGCAAAACAGTCATTTCTTCATTGCCGTCCAAAAACAACGCTTTTTTACACTCCGGTCTCCCTTTCTCTTGGAAACAATGACTTACATCAATTCTTTTACATAATTCTTGTTTCTCATGACATTTCTTACATTGCCCACAATTATCAACTTTCTAAGTCTTTCTGAGCAGGAGAAATCGCAAAATATAGTCATTTCTTCATTGCCGTCCAAAAACAACGCTTTTTTAAACTCCTGTCTCCCTTTCTCTTGGAAACAATGACTTACATCAATTCTTTTACATAATTCTTGTTTCTCATGACATTTCTAACATTGCCCACAATTATCAACTTTCTAAGTCTTTCTGAGCAAGAGAAATCGCAAAACAGTCATTTCTTCATTGCCGTCCAAAAACAACGCTTTTTTACACTCCGGTCTCCCTTTCTCTTGGAAACAATGACTTACATCAATTTTTTTACATAATTCTTGTTTCTCATGACATTTCTAACATTGCCCACAATTATCAACTTTCTAAGTCTTTCTGAGCAGGAGAAATCGCAAAACATAGTCATTTCTTCATTGCCGTCCAAAAACAACGCTTTTTTACACTCCGGTCTCCCTTTCTCTTGGAAACAATGACTTACATCAATTCTTTTACATAATTCTTGTTTCTCATGACATTTCTAACATTGCCCACAATTATCAACTTTCTAAGTCTTTCTGAGCAAGAGAAATCGCAAAACAGTCATTTCTTCATTGCCGTCCAAAAACAACGCTTTTTTACACTCCGGTCTCCCTTTCTCTTGGAAACAATGACTTACATCAATTCTTTTACATAATTCTTGTTTCTCATGACATTTCTTACATTGCCCACAATTATCAACTTTCTAAGTCTTTCTGAGCAGGAGAAATCGCAAAACATAGTCATTTCTTCATTGCCGTCCAAAAACAACGCTTTTTTAAACTCCTGTCTCCCTTTCTCTTGGAAACAATGACTTACATCAATTCTTTTACATAATTCTTGTTTCTCATGACATTTCTAACATTGCCCACAATTATCAACTTTCTAAGTCTTTCTGAGCAAGAGAAATCGCAAAACAGTCATTTCTTCATTGCCGTCCAAAAACAACGCTTTTTTACACTCCGGTCTCCCTTTCTCTTGGAAACAATGACTTACATCAATTCTTTTACATAATTCTTGTTTCTCATGACATTTCTTACATTGCCCCCAATTATCAACTTTCTAAGTCTTTCTGAGCAGGAGAAATCGCAAAACATAGTCATTTCTTCATTGCCGTCCAAAAACAACGCTTTTTTACACTCCGGTCTCCCGTTCTCTTGGAAACAATGACTTACATCAATTCTTTTACATAATTCTTGTTTCTCATGACAGTTCTAACATTGCCCACAATTATCAACTTTCTAAGTCTTTCTGAGCAGGAGAAATCGCAAAACAGTCATTTCTTCATTGCCGTCCAAAAACAAGGCTTTTTTACACTCCGGTCTCCCTTTCTCTTGGAAACAATGACTTACATCAATTCTTTTACATAATTCTTGTTTCTCATGACAGTTCTAACATTGCCCACAATTATCAACTTTGTAAGTCTTTCTGAGCAGGAGAAATCGCAAAACATAGTCATTTCTTCATTGCCGTCCAAAAACAACGCTTTTTTACACTCCTGTCTCCCTTTCTCTTGGAAACAATGACTTACATCAATTCTTTTACATAATTCTTGTTTCTCATGACATTTCTAACATTGCCCACAATTATCAACTTTCTAAGTCTTTCTGAGCAAGAGAAATCGCAAAATAGTCATTTCTTCATTGCCGTCCAAAAACAACGCTTTTTTACACTCCGGTCTCCCTTTCTCTTGGAAACAATGACTTACATCAATTCTTTTACATAATTCTTGTTTCTCATGACATTTCTAACATTGCCCACAATTATCAACTTTCTAAGTCTTTCTGAGCAGGAGAAATCGCAAAACAGTCATTTCTTCATTGCCGTCCAAAAACAACGCTTTTTTACACTCCGGTCTCCCTTTCTCTTGGAAACAATGACTTACATCAATTCTTTTACATAATTCTTGTTTCTCATGACATTTCTAACATTGCCCACAATTATCAACTTTCTAAGTCTTTCTGAGCAAGAGAAATCGCAAAACAGTCATTTCTTCATTGCCGTCCAAAAACAACGCTTTTTTACACTCCGGTCTCCCTTTCTCTTGGAAACAATGACTTACATCAATTCTTTTACATAATTCTTGTTTCTCATGACATTTCTAACATTTCCCACAATTATCAACTTTCTAAGTCTTTCTGAGCAGGAGAAATCGCGAAACATAGTCATTTCTTCATTGCCGTCCAAAAACAACGCTTTTTTACACTCCGGTCTCCCTTTCTCTTGGAAACAATGACTTACATCAATTATTTTACATAATTCTTGTTTCTCATGACATTTCTTACATTGCCCACAATTATCAACTTTCTAAGTCTTTCTGAGCAGGAGAAATCGCAAAACATAGTCATTTCTTCATTGCCGTCCAAAAACAACGCTTTTTTACACTCCTGTCTCCCTTTCTCTTGGAAACAATGACTTACATCAATTCTTTTACATAATTCTTGTTTCTCATGACATTTCTAACATTGCCCACAATTATCAACTTTCTAAGTCTTTCTGAGCAAGAGAAATCGCAAAACAGTCATTTCTTCATTGCCGTCCAAAAACAACGCTTTTTTACACTCCGGTCTCCCTTTCTCTTGGAAACAATGACTTACATCAATTTTTTTACATAATTCTTGTTTCTCATGACATTTCTAACATTGCCCACAATTATCAACTTTCTAAGTCTTTCTGAGCAGGAGAAATCGCAAAACATAGTCATTTCTTCATTGTCGTCCAAAAACAACGCTTTTTTACACTCCGGTCTCCCTTTCTCTTGGAAACAATGACTTACATCAATTCTTTTACATAATTCTTGTTTCTCATGACATTTCTAACATTGCCCACAATTATCAACTTTCTAAGTCTTTCTGAGCAGGAATAATCGCAAAACATAGTCATTTCTTCATTGCCGTCCAAAAACAACGCTTTTTTACACTCCTGTCTCCCTTTCTCTTGGAAACAATGACTTACATCAATTCTTTTAAATAATTCTTGTTTCTCATGACATTTCTAACATTGCCCACAATTATCAACTTTCTAAGTCTTTCTGAGCAAGAGAAATCGCAAAACAGTCATTTCTTCATTGCCGTCCAAAAACAACGCTTTTTTACACTCCGGTCTCCCTTTCTCTTGGAAACAATGACTTACATCAATTCTTTTACATAATTCTTGTTTCTCATGACATTTCTAACATTGCCCACAATTATCAACTTTCTAAGTCTTTCTGAGCAGGAGAAATCGCAAAACAGTCATTTCTTCATTGCCGTCCAAAAACAACGCTTTTTTACACTCCGGTCTCCCTTTCTCTTGGAAACAATGACTTACATCAATTCTTTTACATAATTCTTGTTTCTCATGACATTTCTAACATTGCCCACAATTATCAACTTTCTAAGTCTTTCTGAGCAAGAGAAATCGCAAAACAGTCATTTCTTCATTGCCGTCCAAAAACAACGCTTTTTTACACTCCGGTCTCCCTTTCTCTTGGAAACAATGACTTACATCAATTCTTTTACATAATTCTTGTTTCTCATGACATTTCTAACATTTCCCACAATTATCAACTTTCTAAGTCTTTCTGAGCAGGAGAAATCGCGAAACATAGTCATTTCTTCATTGCCGTCCAAAAACAACGCTTTTTTACACTCCGGTCTCCCTTTCTCTTGGAAACAATGACTTACATCAATTATTTTACATAATTCTTGTTTCTCATGACATTTCTTACATTGCCCACAATTATCAACTTTCTAAGTCTTTCTGAGCAGGAGAAATCGCAAAACATAGTCATTTCTTCATTGCCGTCCAAAAACAACGCTTTTTTACACTCCTGTCTCCCTTTCTCTTGGAAACAATGACTTACATCAATTCTTTTACATAATTCTTGTTTCTCATGACATTTCTAACATTGCCCACAATTATCAACTTTCTAAGTCTTTCTGAGCAAGAGAAATCGCAAAACAGTCATTTCTTCATTGCCGTCCAAAAACAACGCTTTTTTACACTCCGGTCTCCCTTTCTCTTGGAAACAATGACTTACATCAATTTTTTTACATAATTCTTGTTTCTCATGACATTTCTAACATTGCCCACAATTATCAACTTTCTAAGTCTTTCTGAGCAGGAGAAATCGCAAAACATAGTCATTTCTTCATTGTCGTCCAAAAACAACGCTTTTTTACACTCCGGTCTCCCTTTCTCTTGGAAACAATGACTTACATCAATTCTTTTACATAATTCTTGTTTCTCATGACATTTCTAACATTGCCCACAATTATCAACTTTCTAAGTCTTTCTGAGCAGGAATAATCGCAAAACATAGTCATTTCTTCATTGCCGTCCAAAAACAACGCTTTTTTACACTCCTGTCTCCCTTTCTCTTGGAAACAATGACTTACATCAATTCTTTTAAATAATTCTTGTTTCTCATGACATTTCTAACATTGCCCACAATTATCAACTTTCTAAGTCTTTCTGAGCAAGAGAAATCGCAAAACAGTCATTTCTTCATTGCCGTCCAAAAACAACGCTTTTTTACACTCCGGTCTCCCTTTCTCTTGGAAACAATGACTTACATCAATTCTTTTACATAATTCTTGTTTCTCATGACATTTCTTACATTGCCCACAATTATCAACTTTCTAAGTCTTTCTGAGCAGGAGAAATCGCAAAATATAGTCATTTCTTCATTGCCGTCCAAAAACAACGCTTTTTTAAACTCCTGTCTCCCTTTCTCTTGGAAACAATGACTTACATCAATTCTTTTACATAATTCTTGTTTCTCATGACATTTCTAACATTGCCCACAATTATCAACTTTCTAAGTCTTTCTGAGCAAGAGAAATCGCAAAACAGTCATTTCTTCATTGCCGTCCAAAAACAACGCTTTTTTACACTCCGGTCTCCCTTTCTCTTGGAAACAATGACTTACATCAATTCTTTTACATAATTCTTGTTTCTCATGACATTTCTTACATTGCCCACAATTATCAACTTTCTAAGTCTTTCTGAGCAGGAGAAATCGCAAAACATAGTCATTTCTTCATTGCCGTCCAAAAACAACGCTTTTTTACACTCCTGTCTCCCTTTCTCTTGGAAACAATGACTTACATCAATTCTTTTACATAATTCTTGTTTCTCATGACATTTCTAACATTGCCCACAATTATCAACTTTCTAAGTCTTTCTGAGCAAGAGAAATCGCAAAACAGTCATTTCTTCATTGCCGTCCAAAAACAACGCTTTTTTACACTCCGGTCTCCCTTTCTCTTGGAAACAATGACTTACATCAATTATTTTACATAATTCTTGTTTCTCATGACATTTCTTACATTGCCCACAATTATCAACTTTCTAAGTCTTTCTGAGCAGGAGAAATCGCAAAACATAGTCATTTCTTCATTGCCGTCCAAAAACAACGCTTTTTTACACTCCGGTCTCCCTTTCTCTTGGAAACAATGACTTACATCAATTTTTTTTCATAATTCTTGTTTCTCATGACATTTCTAACATTGCCCACAATTATCAACTTTCTAAGTCTTTCTGAGCAGGAGAAATCGCAAAACATAGTCATTTCTTCATTGTCGTCCAAAAACAACGCTTTTTTACACTCCGGTCTCCCTTTCTCTTGGAAACAATGACTTACATCAATTCTTTTACATAATTCTTGTTTCTCATGACATTTCTAACATTGCCCACAATTATCAACTTTCTAAGTCTTTCTGAGCAGGAATAATCGCAAAACATAGTCATTTCTTCATTGCCGTCCAAAAACAACGCTTTTTTACACTCCTGTCTCCCTTTCTCTTGGAAACAATGACTTACATCAATTCTTTTAAATAATTCTTGTTTCTCATGACATTTCTAACATTGCCCACAATTATCAACTTTCTAAGTCTTTCTGAGCAAGAGAAATCGCAAAACAGTCATTTCTTCATTGCCGTCCAAAAACAACGCTTTTTTACACTCCGGTCTCCCTTTCTCTTGGAAACAATGACTTACATCAATTCTTTTACATAATTCTTGTTTCTCATGACATTTCTTACATTGCCCACAATTATCAACTTTCTAAGTCTTTCTGAGCAGGAGAAATCGCAAAATATAGTCATTTCTTCATTGCCGTCCAAAAACAACGCTTTTTTAAACTCCTGTCTCCCTTTCTCTTGGAAACAATGACTTACATCAATTCTTTTACATAATTCTTGTTTCTCATGACATTTCTAACATTGCCCACAATTATCAACTTTCTAAGTCTTTCTGAGCAAGAGAAATCGCAAAACAGTCATTTCTTCATTGCCGTCCAAAAACAACGCTTTTTTACACTCCGGTCTCCCTTTCTCTTGGAAACAATGACTTACATCAATTTTTTTACATAATTCTTGTTTCTCATGACATTTCTAACATTGCCCACAATTATCAACTTTCTAAGTCTTTCTGAGCAGGAGAAATCGCAAAACATAGTCATTTCTTCATTGTCGTCCAAAAACAACGCTTTTTTACACTCCGGTCTCCCTTTCTCTTGGAAACAATGACTTACATCAATTCTTTTACATAATTCTTGTTTCTCATGACATTTCTAACATTGCCCACAATTATCAACTTTCTAAGTCTTTCTGAGCAGGAATAATCGCAAAACATAGTCATTTCTTCATTGCCGTCCAAAAACAACGCTTTTTTACACTCCTGTCTCCCTTTCTCTTGGAAACAATGACTTACATCAATTCTTTTAAATAATTCTTGTTTCTCATGACATTTCTAACATTGCCCACAATTATCAACTTTCTAAGTCTTTCTGAGCAAGAGAAATCGCAAAACAGTCATTTCTTCATTGCCGTCCAAAAACAACGCTTTTTTACACTCCGGTCTCCCTTTCTCTTGGAAACAATGACTTACATCAATTCTTTTACATAATTCTTGTTTCTCATGACATTTCTTACATTGCCCACAATTATCAACTTTCTAAGTCTTTCTGAGCAGGAGAAATCGCAAAACATAGTCATTTCTTCATTGCCGTCCAAAAACAACGCTTTTTTAAACTCCTGTCTCCCTTTCTCTTGGAAACAATGACTTACATCAATTCTTTTACATAATTCTTGTTTCTCATGACATTTCTAACATTGCCCACAATTATCAACTTTCTAAGTCTTTCTGAGCAAGAGAAATCGCAAAACAGTCATTTCTTCATTGCCGTCCAAAAACAACGCTTTTTTACACTCCGGTCTCCCTTTCTCTTGGAAACAATGACTTACATCAATTCTTTTACATAATTCTTGTTTCTCATGACATTTCTTACATTGCCCCCAATTATCAACTTTCTAAGTCTTTCTGAGCAGGAGAAATCGCAAAACATAGTCATTTCTTCATTGCCGTCCAAAAACAACGCTTTTTTACACTCCGGTCTCCCGTTCTCTTGGAAACAATGACTTACATCAATTCTTTTACATAATTCTTGTTTCTCATGACAGTTCTAACATTGCCCACAATTATCAACTTTCTAAGTCTTTCTGAGCAGGAGAAATCGCAAAACAGTCATTTCTTCATTGCCGTCCAAAAACAAGGCTTTTTTACACTCCGGTCTCCCTTTCTCTTGGAAACAATGACTTACATCAATTCTTTTACATAATTCTTGTTTCTCATGACAGTTCTAACATTGCCCACAATTATCAACTTTGTAAGTCTTTCTGAGCAGGAGAAATCGCAAAACATAGTCATTTCTTCATTGCCGTCCAAAAACAACGCTTTTTTACACTCCTGTCTCCCTTTCTCTTGGAAACAATGACTTACATCAATTCTTTTACATAATTCTTGTTTCTCATGACATTTCTAACATTGCCCACAATTATCAACTTTCTAAGTCTTTCTGAGCAAGAGAAATCGCAAAATAGTCATTTCTTCATTGCCGTCCAAAAACAACGCTTTTTTTCACTCCGGTCTCCCTTTCTCTTGGAAACAATGACTTACATCAATTCTTTTACATAATTCTTGTTTCTCATGACATTTCTAACATTGCCCACAATTATCAACTTTCTAAGTCTTTCTGAGCAGGAGAAATCGCAAAACAGTCATTTCTTCATTGCCGTCCAAAAACAACGCTTTTTTACACTCCGGTCTCCCTTTCTCTTGGAAACAATGACTTACATCAATTCTTTTACATAATTCTTGTTTCTCATGACATTTCTAACATTGCCCACAATTATCAACTTTCTAAGTCTTTCTGAGCAAGAGAAATCGCAAAACAGTCATTTCTTCATTGCCGTCCAAAAACAACGCTTTTTTACACTCCGGTCTCCCTTTCTCTTGGAAACAATGACTTACATCAATTCTTTTACATAATTCTTGTTTCTCATGACATTTCTAACATTTCCCACAATTATCAACTTTCTAAGTCTTTCTGAGCAGGAGAAATCGCGAAACATAGTCATTTCTTCATTGCCGTCCAAAAACAACGCTTTTTTACACTCCGGTCTCCCTTTCTCTTGGAAACAATGACTTACATCAATTATTTTACATAATTCTTGTTTCTCATGACATTTCTTACATTGCCCACAATTATCAACTTTCTAAGTCTTTCTGAGCAGGAGAAATCGCAAAACATAGTCATTTCTTCATTGCCGTCCAAAAACAACGCTTTTTTACACTCCTGTCTCCCTTTCTCTTGGAAACAATGACTTACATCAATTCTTTTACATAATTCTTGTTTCTCATGACATTTCTAACATTGCCCACAATTATCAACTTTCTAAGTCTTTCTGAGCAAGAGAAATCGCAAAACAGTCATTTCTTCATTGCCGTCCAAAAACAACGCTTTTTTACACTCCGGTCTCCCTTTCTCTTGGAAACAATGACTTACATCAATTTTTTTACATAATTCTTGTTTCTCATGACATTTCTAACATTGCCCACAATTATCAACTTTCTAAGTCTTTCTGAGCAGGAGAAATCGCAAAACATAGTCATTTCTTCATTGTCGTCCAAAAACAACGCTTTTTTACACTCCGGTCTCCCTTTCTCTTGGAAACAATGACTTACATCAATTCTTTTACATAATTCTTGTTTCTCATGACATTTCTAACATTGCCCACAATTATCAACTTTCTAAGTCTTTCTGAGCAGGAATAATCGCAAAACATAGTCATTTCTTCATTGCCGTCCAAAAACAACGCTTTTTTACACTCCTGTCTCCCTTTCTCTTGGAAACAATGACTTACATCAATTCTTTTAAATAATTCTTGTTTCTCATGACATTTCTAACATTGCCCACAATTATCAACTTTCTAAGTCTTTCTGAGCAAGAGAAATCGCAATACAGTCATTTCTTCATTGCCGTCCAAAAACAACGCTTTTTTACACTCCGGTCTCCCTTTCTCTTGGAAACAATGACTTACATCAATTCTTTTACATAATTCTTGTTTCTCATGACATTTCTTACATTGCCCACAATTATCAACTTTCTAAGTCTTTCTGAGCAGGAGAAATCGCAAAATATAGTCATTTCTTCATTGCCGTCCAAAAACAACGCTTTTTTAAACTCCTGTCTCCCTTTCTCTTGGAAACAATGACTTACATCAATTCTTTTACATAATTCTTGTTTCTCATGACATTTCTAACATTGCCCACAATTATCAACTTTCTAAGTCTTTCTGAGCAAGAGAAATCGCAAAACAGTCATTTCTTCATTGCCGTCCAAAAACAACGCTTTTTTACACTCCGGTCTCCCTTTCTCTTGGAAACAATGACTTACATCAATTCTTTTACATAATTCTTGTTTCTCATGACATTTCTTACATTGCCCACAATTATCAACTTTCTAAGTCTTTCTGAGCAGGAGAAATCGCAAAACATAGTCATTTCTTCATTGCCGTCCAAAAACAACGCTTTTTTACACTCCGGTCTCCCTTTCTCTTGGAAACAATGACTTACATCAATTCTTTTACATAATTCTTGTTTCTCATGACATTTCTAACATTGCCCACAATTATCAACTTTCTAAGTCTTTCTGAGCAAGAGAAATCGCAAAACAGTCATTTCTTCATTGCCGTCCAAAAACAACGCTTTTTTACACTCCGGTCTCCCTTTCTCTTGGAAACAATGACTTACATCAATTCTTTTACATAATTCTTGTTTCTCATGACATTTCTAACATTGCCCACAATTATCAACTTTCTAAGTCTTTCTGAGCAGGAGAAATCGCAAAACAGTCATTTCTTCATTGCCGTCCAAAAACAACGCTTTTTTTACACTCCGGTCTCCCTTTCTCTTGGAAACAATGACTTACATCAATTTTTTTACATAATTCTTGTTTCTCATGACATTTCTAACATTGCCCACAATTATCAACTTTCTAAGTCTTTCTGAGCAGGAGAAATCGCAAAACATAGTCATTTCTTCATTGCCGTCCAAAAACAACGCTTTTTTACACTCCGTTCTCCCTTTCTCTTGGAAACAATGACTTACATCAATTCTTTTACATAATTCTTGTTTCTCATGACATTTCTAACATTTCCCACAATTATCAACTTTCTAAGTCTTTCTGAGCAGGAGAAATCGCAAAACATAGTCATTTCTTCATTGCCGTCCAAAAACAACGCTTTTTTACACTCCGGTCTCCCTTTCTCTTGGAAACAATGACTTACATCAATTCTTTTACATAATTCTTGTTTCTCATGACATTTCTAACATTTCCCACAATTATCAACTTTCTAAGTCTTTCTGAGCAGTAGAAATCGCAAAACAGTCATTTCTTCATTGCCGTCCAAAAACAACGCTTTTTTTACACTCCGGTCTCCCTTTCTCTTGGAAACAATGACTTACATCAATTTTTTTACATAATTCTTGTTTCTCATGACATTTCTAACATTGCCCACAATTATCAACTTTCTAAGTCTTTCTGAGCAGGAGAAATCGCAAAACATAGTCATTTCTTCATTGCCGTCCAAAAACAACGCTTTTTTACACTCCGGTCTCCCTTTCTCTTGGAAACAATGACTTACATCAATTCTTTTACATAATTCTTGTTTCTCATGACATTTCTAACATTTCCCACAATTATCAACTTTCTAAGTCTTTCTGAGCAGGAGAAATCGCAAAACATAGTCATTTCTTCATTGCCGTCCAAAAACAACGCTTTTTTACACTCCGGTCTCCCTTTCTCTTGGAAACAATGACTTACATCAATTCTTTTACATAATTCTTGTTTCTCATGACATTTCTAACATTTCCCACAATTATCAACTTTCTAAGTCTTTCTGAGCAGTAGAAATCGCAAAACAGTCATTTCTTCATTGCCGTCCAAAAACAACGCTTTTTTTACACTCCGGTCTCCCTTTCTCTTGGAAACAATGACTTACATCAATTTTTTTACATAATTCTTGTTTCTCATGACATTTCTAACATTGCCCACAATTATCAACTTTCTAAGTCTTTCTGAGCATGAGAAATCGCAAAACAGTCATTTCTTCATTGCCGTCCAAAAACAAGGCTTTTTTACACTCCGGTCTCCCTTTCTCTTGGAAACAATAACTTACATCAATTCTTTTACATAATTCTTGTTTCTCATGACAGTTCTAACATTGCCCACAATTATCAACTTTCTAAGTCTTTCTGAGCAGGAGAAATCGCAAAATATAGTCATTTCTTCATTGCCGTCCAAAAACAACGCTTTTTTACACTCCTGTCTCCCTTTTTCTTGGAAACAATGACTTACATCAATTCTTTTACATAATTCTTGTTTCTCATGACATTTCTAACATTGCCCACAATTATCAACTTTCTAAGTCTTTCTGAGCAAGAGAAATCGCAAAATAGTCATTTCTTCATTGCCGTCCAAAAACAACGCTTTTTTACACTCCGGTCTCCCTTTCTCTTGGAAACAATGACTTACATCAATTTTTTTACATAATTCTTGTTTCTCATGACATTTCTAACATTGCCCACAATTATCAACTTTCTAAGTCTTTCTGAGCAGGAGAAATCGCAAAACATAGTCATTTCTTCATTGCCGTCCAAAAACAACGCTTTTTTACACTCCGGTCTCCCTTTCTCTTGGAAACAATGACTTACATCAATTCTTTTACATAATTCTTGTTTCTCATGACATTTCTAACATTGCCCACAATTATCAACTTTCTAAGTCTTTCTGAGCAAGAGAAATCGCAAAACAGTCATTTCTTCATTGCCGTCCAAAAACAACGCTTTTTTACACTCCGGTCTCCCTTTCTCTTGGAAACAATGACTTACATCAATTCTTTTACATAATTCTTGTTTCTCATGACATTTCTAACATTGCCCACAATTATCAACTTTCTAAGTCTTTCTGAGCAGGAGAAATCGCAAAACAGTCATTTCTTCATTGCCGTCCAAAAACAACGCTTTTTTACACTCCGGTCTCCCTTTCTCTTGGAAACAATGACTTACATCAATTCTTTTACATAATTCTTGTTTCTCATGACATTTCTAACATTTCCCACAATTATCAACTTTCTAAGTCTTTCTGAGCAGGAGAAATCGCAAAACATAGTCATTTCTTCATTGCCGTCCAAAAACAACGCTTTTTTACACTCCGGTCTCCCTTTCTCTTGGAAACAATGACTTACATCAATTCTTTTACATAATTCTTGTTTCTCATGACATTTCTAACATTGCCCACAATTATCAACTTTCTAAGTCTTTCTGAGCAGGAGAAATCGCAAAACAGTCATTTCTTCATTGCCGTCCAAAAACAACGCTTTTTTTACACTCCGGTCTCCCTTTCTCTTGGAAACAATGACTTACATCAATTTTTTTACATAATTCTTGTTTCTCATGACATTTCTAACATTGCCCACAATTATCAACTTTCTAAGTCTTTCTGAGCAGGAGAAATCGCAAAACAGTCATTTCTTCATTGCCGTCCAAAAACAAGGCTTTTTTACACTCCGGTCTCCCTTTCTCTTGGAAACAATGACTTACATCAATTCTTTTACATAATTCTTGTTTCTCATGACAGTTCTAACATTGCCCACAATTATCAACTTTCTAAGTCTTTCTGAGCAGGAGAAATCGCAAAACATAGTCATTTCTTCATTGCCGTCCAAAAACAACGCTTTTTTACACTCCTGTCTCCCTTTTTCTTGGAAACAATGACTTACATCAATTCTTTTACATAATTCTTGTTTCTCATGACATTTCTAACATTGCCCACAATTATCAACTTTCTAAGTCTTTCTGAGCAGGAGAAATCGCAAAACATAGTCATTTCTTCATTGCCGTCCAAAAACAACGCTTTTTTACACTCCGGTCTCCCTTTCTCTTGGAAACAATGACTTACATCAATTATTTTACATAATTCTTGTTTCTCATGACATTTCTAACATTGCCCACAATTATCAACTTTCTAAGTCTTTCTGAGCAGGAGAAATCGCAAAACATAGTCATTTCTTCATTGCCGTCCAAAAACAACGCTTTTTTACACTCCGGTCTCCCTTTCTCTTGGAAACAATGACTTACATCAATTATTTTACATAATTCTTGTTTCTCATGACATTTCTTACATTGCCTACAATTATCAACTTTCTAAGTCTTTCTGAGCAGGAGAAATCGCAAAACATAGTCATTTCTTCATTGCCGTCCAAAAACAACGCTTTTTTACACTCCTGTCTCCCTTTCTCTTGGAAACAATGACTTACATCAATTCTTTTACATAATTCTTGTTTCTCATGACATTTCTAACATTGCCCACAATTATCAACTTTCTAAGTCTTTCTGAGCAAGAGAAATCGCAAAACAGTCATTTCTTCATTGCCATCCAAAAACAACGCTTTTTTACACTCCGGTCTCCCTTTCTCTTGGAAACAATGACTTACATCAATTTTTTTACATAATTCTTGTTTCTCATGACATTTCTAACATTGCCCACAATTATCAACTTTCTAAGTCTTTCTGAGCAGGAGAAATCGCAAAACATAGTCATTTCTTCATTGTCGTCCAAAAACAACGCTTTTTTACACTCCGGTCTCCCTTTCTCTTGGAAACAATGACTTACATCAATTCTTTTACATAATTCTTGTTTCTCATGACATTTCTAACATTGCCCACAATTATCAACTTTCTAAGTCTTTCTGAGCAGGAATAATCGCAAAACATAGTCATTTCTTCATTGCCGTCCAAAAACAACGCTTTTTTACACTCCTGTCTCCCTTTCTCTTGGAAACAATGACTTACATCAATTCTTTTAAATAATTCTTGTTTCTCATGACATTTCTAACATTGCCCACAATTATCAACTTTCTAAGTCTTTCTGAGCAAGAGAAATCGCAAAACAGTCATTTCTTCATTGCCGTCCAAAAACAACGCTTTTTTACACTCCGGTCTCCCTTTCTCTTGGAAACAATGACTTACATCAATTCTTTTACATAATTCTTGTTTCTCATGACATTTCTTACATTGCCCACAATTATCAACTTTCTAAGTCTTTCTGAGCAGGAGAAATCGCAAAACATAGTCATTTCTTCATTGCCGTCCAAAAACAACGCTTTTTTACACTCCTGTCTCCCTTTCTCTTGGAAACAATGACTTACATCAATTCTTTTACATAATTCTTGTTTCTCATGACATTTCTAACATTGCCCACAATTATCAACTTTCTAAGTCTTTCTGAACAAGAGAAATCGCAAAACAGTCATTTCTTCATTGCCGTCCAAAAACAACGCTTTTTTACACTCCGGTCTCCCTTTCTCTTGGAAACAATGACTTACATCAATTTTTTTACATAATTCTTGTTTCTCATGACATTTCTAACATTGCCCACAATTATCAACTTTCTAAGTCTTTCTGAGCAGGAGAAATCGCAAAACATAGTCATTTCTTCATTGTCATCCAAAAACAACGCTTTTTTACACTCCGGTCTCCCTTTCTCTTGGAAACAATGACTTACATCAATTCTTTTACATAATTCTTGTTTCTCATGACATTTCTAACATTGCCCACAATTATCAACTTTCTAAGTCTTTCTGAGCAGGAATAATCGCAAAACATAGTCATTTCTTCATTGCCGTCCAAAAACAACGCTTTTTTACACTCCTGTCTCCCTTTCTCTTGGAAACAATGACTTACATCAATTCTTTTAAATAATTCTTGTTTCTCATGACATTTCTAACATTGCCCACAATTATCAACTTTCTAAGTCTTTCTGAGCAAGAGAAATCGCAAAACAGTCATTTCTTCATTGCCGCCCAAAAACAACGCTTTTTTACACTCCGGTCTCCCTTTCTCTTGGAAACAATGACTTACATCAATTCTTTTACATAATTCTTGTTTCTCATGACATTTCTTACATTGCCCACAATTATCAACTTTCTAAGTCTTTCTAAGCAGGAGAAATCGCAAAACATAGTCATTTCTTCATTGCCGTCCAAAAACAACGCTTTTTTAAACTCCTGTCTCCCTTTCTCTTGGAAACAATGACTTACATCAATTCTTTTACATAATTCTTGTTTCTCATGACAGTTCTAACATTGCCCACAATTATCAACTTTCTAAGTCTTTCTGAGCAGGAGAAATCGCAAAACAGTCATTTCTTCATTGCCGTCCAAAAACAAGGCTTTTTTACACTCCGGTCTCCCTTTCTCTGGGAAACAATGACTTACATCAATTCTTTTACATAATTCTTGTTTCTCATGACAGTTCTAACATTGCCCACAATTATCAACTTTCTAAGTCTTTCTGAGCAGGAGAAATCGCAAAACATAGTCATTTCTTCATTGCCGTCCAAAAACAACGCTTTTTTACACTCCTGTCTCCCTTTCTCTTGGAAACAATGACTTACATCAATTCTTTTACATAATTCTTGTTTCTCATGACATTTCTAACATTGCCCACAATTATCAACTTTCTAAGTCTTTCTGAGCAAGAGAAATCGCAAAATAGTCATTTCTTCATTGCCGTCCAAAAACAACGCTTTTTTACACTCCGGTCTCCCTTTCTCTTGGAAACAATGACTTACATCAATTTTTTTACATAATTCTTGTTTCTCATGACATTTCTAACATTGCCCACAATTATCAACTTTCTAAGTCTTTCTGAGCAGGAGAAATCGCAAAACATAGTCATTTCTTCATTGCCGTCCAAAAACAACGCTTTTTTACACTCCGGTCTCCCTTTCTCTTGGAAACAATGACTTACATCAATTCTTTTACATAATTCTTGTTTCTCATGACATTTCTAACATTGCCCACAATTATCAACTTTCTAAGTCTTTCTGAGCAGGAGAAATCGCAAAACAGTCATTTCTTCATTGCCGTCCAAAAACAACGCTTTTTTACACTCCGGTCTCCCTTTCTCTTGGAAACAATGACTTACATCAATTCTTTTACATAATTCTTGTTTCTCATGACATTTCTAACATTGCCCACAATTATCAACTTTCTAAGTCTTTCTGAGCAAGAGAAATCGCAAAACAGTCATTTCTTCATTGCCGTCCAAAAACAACGCTTTTTTACACTCCGGTCTCCCTTTCTCTTGGAAACAATGACTTACATCAATTCTTTTACATAATTCTTGTTTCTCATGACATTTCAAACATTGCCCACAATTATCAACTTTCTAAGTCTTTCTGAGCAGGAGAAATCGCAAAACAGTCATTTCTTCATTGCCGTCCAAAAACAACGCTTTTTTACACTCCGGTCTCCCTTTCTCTTGGAAACAATGACTTACATCAATTCTTTTACATAATTCTTGTTTCTCATGACATTTCTAACATTGCCCACAATTATCAACTTTCTAAGTCTTTCTGAGCAAGAGAAATCGCAAAACAGTCATTTCTTCATTGCCGTCCAAAAACAACGCTTTTTTACACTCCGGTCTCCCTTTCTCTTGGAAACAATGACTTACATCAATTTTTTTTACATAATTCTTGTTTCTCATGACATTTCTAACATTGCCCACAATTATCAACTTTCTAAGTCTTTCTGAGCAGGAGAAATCGCAAAACATAGTCATTTCTTCATTGTCGTCCAAAAACAACGCTTTTTTACACTCCGGTCTCCCTTTCTCTTGGAAACAATGACTTACATCAATTCTTTTACATAATTCTTGTTTCTCATGACATTTCTAACATTGCCCACAATTATCAACTTTCTAAGTCTTTCTGAGCAGGAATAATCGCAAAACATAGTCATTTCTTCATTGCCGTCCAAAAACAACGCTTTTTTACACTCCTGTCTCCCTTTCTCTTGGAAACAATGACTTACATCAATTCTTTTAAATAATTCTTGTTTCTCATGACATTTCTAACATTGCCCACAATTATCAACTTTCTAAGTCTTTCTGAGCAAGAGAAATCGCAAAACAGTCATTTCTTCATTGCCGTCCAAAAACAACGCTTTTTTACACTCCGGTCTCCCTTTCTCTTGGAAACAATGACTTACATCAATTCTTTTACATTAATTCTTGTTTCTCATGACATTTCTTACATTGCCCACAATTATCAACTTTCTAAGTCTTTCTGAGCAGGAGAAATCGCAAAATATAGTCATTTCTTCATTGCCGTCCAAAAACAACGCTTTTTTAAACTCCTGTCTCCCTTTCTCTTTATAAACAATGACTTACATCAATTCTTTTACATAATTCTTGTTTCTCATGACATTTCTAACATTTCCCACAATTATCAACTTTCTAAGTCTTTCTGAGCAGGAGAAATCGCAAAACATAGTCATTTCTTCATTGCCGTCCAAAAACAACGCTTTTTTACACTCCGGTCTCCCTTTCTCTTGGAAACAATGACTTACATCAATTCTTTTACATAATTCTTGTTTCTCATGACATTTCTAACATTGCCCACAATTATCAACTTTCTAAGTCTTTCTGAGCAGGAGAAATCGCAAAACAGTCATTTCTTCATTGGCGTCCAAAAACAACGCTTTTTTACACTCCTGTCTCCCTTTCTCTTGGAAACAATGACTTACATCAATTCTTTTACATAATTCTTGTTTCTCATGACATTTCTAACATTTCCCACAATTATCAACTTTCTAAGTCTTTCTGAGCAGGAGAAATCGCAAAACATAGTCATTTCTTCATTGCCGTCCAAAAACAACGCTTTTTTACACTCCGGTCTCCCTTTCTCTTGGAAACAATGACTTACATCAGTTCTTTTACATAATTCTTGTTTCTCATGACATTTCTAACATTGCCCACAATTATCAACTTTCTAAGTCTTTCTGAGCAAGAGAAATCGCAAAACAGTCATTTCTTCATTGCCGTCCAAAAACAACGCTTTTTTACACTCCGCTCTCCCTTTCTCTTGGAAACAATGACTTACATCAATTCTTTTACATAATTCTTGTTTCTCATGACATTTCTAACATTGCCCACAATTATCAACTTTCTAAGTCTTTCTGAGCAGGAGAAATCGCAAAACAGTCATTTCTTCATTGCCGTCCAAAAACAACGCTTTTTTACACTCCTGTCTCCCTTTCTCTTGGAAACAATGACTTACATCAATTCTTTTACATAATTCTTGTTTCTCATGACATTTCTTACATTGCCCACAATAATCAACTTTCTAAGTCTTTTTGAGCAGGAGAAATCGCAAAACATAGTCATTTCTTCATTGCCGTCCAAAAACAACGCTTTTTTACACTCCTGTCTCCCTTTCTCTTGGAAACAATGACTTACATCAATTCTTTTACATAATTCTTGTTTCTCATGACATTTCTAACATTTCCCACAATTATCAACTTTCTAAGTCTTTCTGAGCAGGAGAAATCGCAAAACATAGTCATTTCTTCATTGCCGTCCAAAAACAACGCTTTTTTACACTCCGGTCTCCCTTTCTCTTGGAAACAATGACTTACATCAGTTCTTTTACATAATTCTTGTTTCTCATGACATTTCTAACATTTCCCACAATTATCAACTTTCTAAGTCTTTCTGAGCAGGAGAAATCGCAAAACATGGTCATTTCTTCATTGCCGTCCAAAAACAACGCTTTTTTACACTCCGATCTCCCTTTCTCTTGGAAACAATGACTTACATCAATTCTTTTACATAATTCTTGTTTCTCATGACATTTCTAACATTGCCCACAATAATCAACTTTCTAAGTCTTTTTGAGCAGGAGAAATCGCAAAACATAGTCATTTCTTCATTGCCGTCCAAAAACATCGCTTTTTTACACTCCTGTCTCCCTTTCTCTTGGAAACAATGACTTACATCAATTCTTTTACATAATTCTTGTTTCTCATGACATTTCTAACATTGCCCACAATTATCAACTTTCTAAGTCTTTCTGAGCAAGAGAAATCGCAAAACAGTCATTTCTTCATTGCCGTCTAAAAACAACGCTTTTTTACACTCCGGTCTCCCTTTCTCTTGGAAACAATGACTTACATCAATTCTTTTACATAATTCTTGTTTCTCATGACATTTCTAACATTTCCCACAATTATCAACTTTCTAAGTCTTTCTGAGCAGGAGAAATCGCAAAACATAGTCATTTCTTCATTGCCGTCCAAAAACAACGCTTTTTTACACTCCGGTCTCCCTTTCTCTTGGAAACAATGACTTACATCAATTCTTTTACATAATTCTTGTTTCTCATGACATTTCTAACATTTCCCACAATTATCAACTTTCTAAGTCTTTCTGAGCAGGAGAAATCGCAAAACATAGTCATTTCTTCATTGCCGTCCAAAAACAACGCTTTTTTACACTCCGGTCTCCCTTTCTCTTGGAAACAATGACTTACATCAGTTCTTTTACATAATTCTTGTTTCTCATGACATTTCTAACATTGCCCACAATTATCAACTTTCTAAGTCTTTCTGAGCAGGAGAAATCGCAAAACAGTCATTTCTTCATTGGCGTCCAAAAACAACGCTTTTTTACACTCCTGTCTCCCTTTCTCTTGGAAACAATGACTTACATCAATTCTTTTACATAATTCTTGTTTCTCATGACATTTCTTACATTGCCCACAATAATCAACTTTCTAAGTCTTTTTGAGCAGGAGAAATCGCAAAACATAGTCATTTCTTCATTGCCGTCCAAAAACAACGCTTTTTTACACTCCGGTCTCCCTTTCTCTTGGAAACAATGACTTACATCAGTTCTTTTACATAATTCTTGTTTCTCATGACATTTCTAACATTTCCCACAATTATCAACTTTCTAAGTCTTTCTGAGCAGGAGAAATCGCAAAACATAGTCATTTCTTCATTGCCGTCCAAAAACAACGCTTTTTTACACTCCGGTCTCCCTTTCTCTTGGAAACAATGACTTACATCAGTTCTTTTACATAATTCTTGTTTCTCATGACATTTCTAACATTGCCCACAATTATCAACTTTCTAAGTCTTTCTGAGCAAGAGAAATCGCAAAACAGTCATTTCTTCATTGCCGTCCAAAAACAACGCTTTTTTACACTCCGCTCTCCCTTTCTCTTGGAAACAATGACTTACATCAATTCTTTTACATAATTCTTGTTTCTCATGACATTTCTAACATTGCCCACAATTATCAACTTTCTAAGTCTTTCTGAGCAGGAGAAATCGCAAAACAGTCATTTCTTCATTGCCGTCCAAAAACAACGCTTTTTTACACTCCTGTCTCCCTTTCTCTTGGAAACAATGACTTACATCAATTCTTTTACATAATTCTTGTTTCTCATGACATTTCTTACATTGCCCACAATAATCAACTTTCTAAGTCTTTTTGAGCAGGAGAAATCGCAAAACATAGTCATTTCTTCATTGCCGTCCAAAAACAACGCTTTTTTACACTCCTGTCTCCCTTTCTCTTGGAAACAATGACTTACATCAATTCTTTTACATAATTCTTGTTTCTCATGACATTTCTAACATTTCCCACAATTATCAACTTTCTAAGTCTTTCTGAGCAGGAGAAATCGCAAAACATAGTCATTTCTTCATTGCCGTCCAAAAACAACGCTTTTTTACACTCCGGTCTCCCTTTCTCTTGGAAACAATGACTTACATCAGTTCTTTTACATAATTCTTGTTTCTCATGACATTTCTAACATTTCCCACAATTATCAACTTTCTAAGTCTTTCTGAGCAGGAGAAATCGCAAAACATGGTCATTTCTTCATTGCCGTCCAAAAACAACGCTTTTTTACACTCCGATCTCCCTTTCTCTTGGAAACAATGACTTACATCAATTCTTTTACATAATTCTTGTTTCTCATGACATTTCTAACATTGCCCACAATAATCAACTTTCTAAGTCTTTTTGAGCAGGAGAAATCGCAAAACATAGTCATTTCTTCATTGCCGTCCAAAAACATCGCTTTTTTACACTCCTGTCTCCCTTTCTCTTGGAAACAATGACTTACATCAATTCTTTTACATAATTCTTGTTTCTCATGACATTTCTAACATTGCCCACAATTATCAACTTTCTAAGTCTTTCTGAGCAAGAGAAATCGCAAAACAGTCATTTCTTCATTGCCGTCTAAAAACAACGCTTTTTTACACTCCGGTCTCCCTTTCTCTTGGAAACAATGACTTACATCAATTCTTTTACATAATTCTTGTTTCTCATGACATTTCTAACATTTCCCACAATTATCAACTTTCTAAGTCTTTCTGAGCAGGAGAAATCGCAAAACATAGTCATTTCTTCATTGCCGTCCAAAAACAACGCTTTTTTACACTCCGGTCTCCCTTTCTCTTGGAAACAATGACTTACATCAATTCTTTTACATAATTCTTGTTTCTCATGACATTTCTAACATTTCCCACAATTATCAACTTTCTAAGTCTTTCTGAGCAGGAGAAATCGCAAAACATAGTCATTTCTTCATTGCCGTCCAAAAACAACGCTTTTTTACACTCCGGTCTCCCTTTCTCTTGGAAACAATGACTTACATCAGTTCTTTTACATAATTCTTGTTTCTCATGACATTTCTAACATTGCCCACAATTATCAACTTTCTAAGTCTTTCTGAGCAGGAGAAATCGCAAAACAGTCATTTCTTCATTGGCGTCCAAAAACAACGCTTTTTTACACTCCTGTCTCCCTTTCTCTTGGAAACAATGACTTACATCAATTCTTTTACATAATTCTTGTTTCTCATGACATTTCTTACATTGCCCACAATAATCAACTTTCTAAGTCTTTTTGAGCAGGAGAAATCGCAAAACATAGTCATTTCTTCATTGCCGTCCAAAAACAACGCTTTTTTACACTCCTGTCTCCCTTTCTCTTGGAAACAATGACTTACATCAATTCTTTTACATAATTCTTGTTTCTCATGACATTTCTAACATTTCCCACAATTATCAACTTTCTAAGTCTTTCTGAGCAGGAGAAATCGCAAAACATAGTCATTTCTTCATTGCCGTCCAAAAACAACGCTTTTTTACACTCCGGTCTCCCTTTCTCTTGGAAACAATGACTTACATCAGTTCTTTTACATAATTCTTGTTTCTCATGACATTTCTAACATTTCCCACAATTATCAACTTTCTAAGTCTTTCTGAGCAGGAGAAATCGCAAAACATGGTCATTTCTTCATTGCCGTCCAAAAACAACGCTTTTTTACACTCCTGTCTCCCTTTCTCTTGGAAACAATGACTTACATCAATTCTTTTACATAATTCTTGTTTCTCATGACATTTCTAACATTGCCCACAATTATCAACTTTCTAAGTCTTTCTGAGCAGGAGAAATCGCAAAACATAGTCATTTCTTCATTGACGTCCAAAAACAACGCTTTTTTCACTCCGGTCTCCCTTTCTCTTGGAAACAATGACTTACATCAATTCTTTTACATAATTCTTGTTTCTCATGACATTTCTAACATTGCCCACAATTATCAACTTTCTAAGTCTTTCTGAGCAAGAGAAATCGCAAAACAGTCATTTCTTCATTGCCGTCCAAAAACAACGCTTTTTTACACTCCGATCTCCCTTTCTCTTGGAAACAATGACTTACATCAATTCTTTTACATAATTCTTGTTTCTCATGACATTTCTAACATTGCCCACAATAATCAACTTTCTAAGTCTTTTTGAGCAGGAGAAATCGCAAAACATAGTCATTTCTTCATTGCCGTCCAAAAACATCGCTTTTTTACACTCCTGTCTCCCTTTCTCTTGGAAACAATGACTTACATCAATTCTTTTACATAATTCTTGTTTCTCATGACATTTCTAACATTGCCCACAATTATCAACTTTCTAAGTCTTTCTGAGCAAGAGAAATCGCAAAACAGTCATTTCTTCATTGCCGTCTAAAAACAACGCTTTTTTACACTCCGGTCTCCCTTTCTCTTGGAAACAATGACTTACATCAATTCTTTTACATAATTCTTGTTTCTCATGACATTTCTAACATTTCCCACAATTATCAACTTTCTAAGTCTTTCTGAGCAGGAGAAATCGCAAAACATAGTCATTTCTTCATTGCCGTCCAAAAACAACGCTTTTTTACACTCCGGTCTCCCTTTCTCTTGGAAACAATGACTTACATCAATTCTTTTACATAATTCTTGTTTCTCATGACATTTCTAACATTTCCCACAATTATCAACTTTCTAAGTCTTTCTGAGCAGGAGAAATCGCAAAACATAGTCATTTCTTCATTGCCGTCCAAAAACAACGCTTTTTTACACTCCGGTCTCCCTTTCTCTTGGAAACAATGACTTACATCAGTTCTTTTACATAATTCTTGTTTCTCATGACATTTCTAACATTGCCCACAATTATCAACTTTCTAAGTCTTTCTGAGCAGGAGAAATCGCAAAACAGTCATTTCTTCATTGGCGTCCAAAAACAACGCTTTTTTACACTCCTGTCTCCCTTTCTCTTGGAAACAATGACTTACATCAATTCTTTTACATAATTCTTGTTTCTCATGACATTTCTTACATTGCCCACAATAATCAACTTTCTAAGTCTTTTTGAGCAGGAGAAATCGCAAAACATAGTCATTTCTTCATTGCCGTCCAAAAACAACGCTTTTTTACACTCCTGTCTCCCTTTCTCTTGGAAACAATGACTTACATCAATTCTTTTACATAATTCTTGTTTCTCATGACATTTCTAACATTTCCCACAATTATCAACTTTCTAAGTCTTTCTGAGCAGGAGAAATCGCAAAACATAGTCATTTCTTCATTGCCGTCCAAAAACAACGCTTTTTTACACTCCGGTCTCCCTTTCTCTTGGAAACAATGACTTACATCAGTTCTTTTACATAATTCTTGTTTCTCATGACATTTCTAACATTTCCCACAATTATCAACTTTCTAAGTCTTTCTGAGCAGGAGAAATCGCAAAACATGGTCATTTCTTCATTGCCGTCCAAAAACAACGCTTTTTTACACTCCTGTCTCCCTTTCTCTTGGAAACAATGACTTACATCAATTCTTTTACATAATTCTTGTTTCTCATGACATTTCTAACATTGCCCACAATTATCAACTTTCTAAGTCTTTCTGAGCAGGAGAAATCGCAAAACATAGTCATTTCTTCATTGACGTCCAAAAACAACGCTTTTTTACACTCCGGTCTCCCTTTCTCTTGGAAACAATGACTTACATCAATTCTTTTACATAATTCTTGTTTCTCATGACATTTCTAACATTGCCCACAATTATCAACTTTCTAAGTCTTTCTGAGCAAGAGAAATCGCAAAACAGTCATTTCTTCATTGCCGTCCAAAAACAACGCTTTTTTACACTCCGATCTCCCTTTCTCTTGGAAACAATGACTTACATCAATTCTTTTACATAATTCTTGTTTCTCATGACATTTCTAACATTGCCCACAATAATCAACTTTCTAAGTCTTTTTGAGCAGGAGAAATCGCAAAACATAGTCATTTCTTCATTGCCGTCCAAAAACATCGCTTTTTTACACTCCTGTCTCCCTTTCTCTTGGAAACAATGACTTACATCAATTCTTTTACATAATTCTTGTTTCTCATGACATTTCTAACATTGCCCACAATTATTAACTTTCTAAGTCTTTCTGAGCAAGAGAAATCGCAAAACAGTCATTTCTTCATTGCCGTCTAAAAACAACGCTTTTTTACACTCCGGTCTCCCTTTCTCTTGGAAACAATGACTTACATCAATTCTTTTACATAATTCTTGTTTCTCATGACATTTCTAACATTTCCCACAATTATCAACTTTCTAAGTCTTTCTGAGCAGGAGAAATCGCAAAACATAGTCATTTCTTCATTGCCGTCCAAAAACAACGCTTTTTTACACTCCGGTCTCCCTTTCTCTTGGAAACAATGACTTACATCAGTTCTTTTACATAATTCTTGTTTCTCATGACATTTCTAACATTGCCCACAATTATCAACTTTCTAAGTCTTTCTGAGCAGGAGAAATCGCAAAACAGTCATTTCTTCATTGGCGTCCAAAAACAACGCTTTTTTACACTCCTGTCTCCCTTTCTCTTGGAAACAATGACTTACATCAATTCTTTTACATAATTCTTGTTTCTCATGACATTTCTTACATTGCCCACAATAATCAACTTTCTAAGTCTTTTTGAGCAGGAGAAATCGCAAAACATAGTCATTTCTTCATTGCCGTCCAAAAACAACGCTTTTTTACACTCCTGTCTCCCTTTCTCTTGGAAACAATGACTTACATCAATTCTTTTACATAATTCTTGTTTCTCATGACATTTCTAACATTGCCCACAATAATCAACTTTCTAAGTCTTTTTGAGCAGGAGAAATCGCAAAACATAGTCATTTCTTCATTGCCGTCCAAAAACATCGCTTTTTTACACTCCTGTCTCCCTTTCTCTTGGAAACAATGACTTACATCAATTCTTTTACATAATTCTTGTTTCTCATGACATTTCTAACATTGCCCACAATTATCAACTTTCTAAGTCTTTCTGAGCAAGAGAAATCGCAAAACAGTCATTTCTTCATTGCCGTCTAAAAACAACGCTTTTTTACACTCCGGTCTCCCTTTCTCTTGGAAACAATGACTTACATCAATTCTTTTACATAATTCTTGTTTCTCATGACATTTCTAACATTGCCCACAATAATCAACTTTCTAAGTCTTTTTGAGCAGGAGAAATCGCAAAACATAGTCATTTCTTCATTGCCGTCCAAAAACATCGCTTTTTTACACTCCTGTCTCCCTTTCTCTTGGAAACAATGACTTACATCAATTCTTTTACATAATTCTTGTTTCTCATGACATTTCTAACATTGCCCACAATTATTAACTTTCTAAGTCTTTCTGAGCAAGAGAAATCGCAAAACAGTCATTTCTTCATTGCCGTCTAAAAACAACGCTTTTTTACACTCCGGTCTCCCTTTCTCTTGGAAACAATGACTTACATCAATTCTTTTACATAATTCTTGTTTCTCATGACATTTCTAACATTTCCCACAATTATCAACTTTCTAAGTCTTTCTGAGCAGGAGAAATCGCAAAACATAGTCATTTCTTCATTGCCGTCCAAAAACAACGCTTTTTTACACTCCGGTCTCCCTTTCTCTTGGAAACAATGACTTACATCAGTTCTTTTACATAATTCTTGTTTCTCATGACATTTCTAACATTGCCCACAATTATCAACTTTCTAAGTCTTTCTGAGCAGGAGAAATCGCAAAACAGTCATTTCTTCATTGGCGTCCAAAAACAACGCTTTTTTACACTCCTGTCTCCCTTTCTCTTGGAAACAATGACTTACATCAATTCTTTTACATAATTCTTGTTTCTCATGACATTTCTTACATTGCCCACAATAATCAACTTTCTAAGTCTTTTTGAGCAGGAGAAATCGCAAAACATAGTCATTTCTTCATTGCCGTCCAAAAACAACGCTTTTTTACACTCCTGTCTCCCTTTCTCTTGGAAACAATGACTTACATCAATTCTTTTACATAATTCTTGTTTCTCATGACATTTCTAACATTGCCCACAATAATCAACTTTCTAAGTCTTTTTGAGCAGGAGAAATCGCAAAACATAGTCATTTCTTCATTGCCGTCCAAAAACATCGCTTTTTTACACTCCTGTCTCCCTTTCTCTTGGAAACAATGACTTACATCAATTCTTTTACATAATTCTTGTTTCTCATGACATTTCTAACATTGCCCACAATTATCAACTTTCTAAGTCTTTCTGAGCAAGAGAAATCGCAAAACAGTCATTTCTTCATTGCCGTCTAAAAACAACGCTTTTTTACACTCCGGTCTCCCTTTCTCTTGGAAACAATGACTTACATCAATTCTTTTACATAATTCTTGTTTCTCATGACATTTCTAACATTTCCCACAATTATCAACTTTCTAAGTCTTTCTGAGCAGGAGAAATCGCAAAACATAGTCATTTCTTCATTGCCGTCCAAAAACAACGCTTTTTTACACTCCGGTCTCCCTTTCTCTTGGAAACAATGACTTACATCAGTTCTTTTACATAATTCTTGTTTCTCATGACATTTCTAACATTGCCCACAATTATCAACTTTCTAAGTCTTTCTGAGCAGGAGAAATCGCAAAACAGTCATTTCTTCATTGGCGTCCAAAAACAACGCTTTTTTACACTCCTGTCTCCCTTTCTCTTGGAAACAATGACTTACATCAATTCTTTTACATAATTCTTGTTTCTCATGACATTTCTTACATTGCCCACAATAATCAACTTTCTAAGTCTTTTTGAGCAGGAGAAATCGCAAAACATAGTCATTTCTTCATTGCCGTCCAAAAACAACGCTTTTTTACACTCCTGTCTCCCTTTCTCTTGGAAACAATGACTTACATCAATTCTTTTACATAATTCTTGTTTCTCATGACATTTCTAACATTTCCCACAATTATCAACTTTCTAAGTCTTTCTGAGCAGGAGAAATCGCAAAACATAGTCATTTCTTCATTGCCGTCCAAAAACAACGCTTTTTTACACTCCGGTCTCCCTTTCTCTTGGAAACAATGACTTACATCAGTTCTTTTACATAATTCTTGTTTCTCATGACATTTCTAACATTTCCCACAATTATCAACTTTCTAAGTCTTTCTGAGCAGGAGAAATCGCAAAACATGGTCATTTCTTCATTGCCGTCCAAAAACAACGCTTTTTTACACTCCTGTCTCCCTTTCTCTTGGAAACAATGACTTACATCAATTCTTTTACATAATTCTTGTTTCTCATGACATTTCTAACATTGCCCACAATTATCAACTTTCTAAGTCTTTCTGAGCAGGAGAAATCGCAAAACATAGTCATTTCTTCATTGACGTCCAAAAACAACGCTTTTTTACACTCCGGTCTCCCTTTCTCTTGGAAACAATGACTTACATCAATTCTTTTACATAATTCTTGTTTCTCATGACATTTCTAACATTGCCCACAATTATCAACTTTCTAAGTCTTTCTGAGCAAGAGAAATCGCAAAACAGTCATTTCTTCATTGCCGTCCAAAAACAACGCTTTTTTACACTCCGATCTCCCTTTCTCTTGGAAACAATGACTTACATCAATTCTTTTACATAATTCTTGTTTCTCATGACATTTCTAACATTGCCCACAATAATCAACTTTCTAAGTCTTTTTGAGCAGGAGAAATCGCAAAACATAGTCATTTCTTCATTGCCGTCCAAAAACATCGCTTTTTTACACTCCTGTCTCCCTTTCTCTTGGAAACAATGACTTACATCAATTCTTTTACATAATTCTTGTTTCTCATGACATTTCTAACATTGCCCACAATTATTAACTTTCTAAGTCTTTCTGAGCAAGAGAAATCGCAAAACAGTCATTTCTTCATTGCCGTCTAAAAACAACGCTTTTTTACACTCCGGTCTCCCTTTCTCTTGGAAACAATGACTTACATCAATTCTTTTACATAATTCTTGTTTCTCATGACATTTCTAACATTTCCCACAATTATCAACTTTCTAAGTCTTTCTGAGCAGGAGAAATCGCAAAACATAGTCATTTCTTCATTGCCGTCCAAAAACAACGCTTTTTTACACTCCGGTCTCCCTTTCTCTTGGAAACAATGACTTACATCAGTTCTTTTACATAATTCTTGTTTCTCATGACATTTCTAACATTGCCCACAATTATCAACTTTCTAAGTCTTTCTGAGCAGGAGAAATCGCAAAACAGTCATTTCTTCATTGGCGTCCAAAAACAACGCTTTTTTACACTCCTGTCTCCCTTTCTCTTGGAAACAATGACTTACATCAATTCTTTTACATAATTCTTGTTTCTCATGACATTTCTTACATTGCCCACAATAATCAACTTTCTAAGTCTTTTTGAGCAGGAGAAATCGCAAAACATAGTCATTTCTTCATTGCCGTCCAAAAACAACGCTTTTTTACACTCCTGTCTCCCTTTCTCTTGGAAACAATGACTTACATCAATTCTTTTACATAATTCTTGTTTCTCATGACATTTCTAACATTGCCCACAATTATCAACTTTCTAAGTCTTTCTGAGCAAGAGAAATCGCAAAACAGTCATTTCTTCATTGCCGTCTAAAAACAACGCTTTTTTACACTCCGGTCTCCCTTTCTCTTGGAAACAATGACTTACATCAATTCTTTTACATAATTCTTGTTTCTCATGACATTTCTAACATTTCCCACAATTATCAACTTTCTAAGTCTTTCTGAGCAGGAGAAATCGCAAAACATAGTCATTTCTTCATTGCCGTCCAAAAACAACGCTTTTTTACACTCCGGTCTCCCTTTCTCTTGGAAACAATGACTTACATCAGTTCTTTTACATAATTCTTGTTTCTCATGACATTTCTAACATTTCCCACAATTATCAACTTTCTAAGTCTTTCTGAGCAGGAGAAATCGCAAAACATAGTCATTTCTTCATTGCCGTCCAAAAACAACGCTTTTTTACACTCCTGTCTCCCTTTCTCTTGGAAACAATGACTTACATCAATTCTTTTACATAATTCTTGTTTCTCATGCATTTCTAACATTTCCCACAATTATCAACTTTCTAAGTCTTTCTGAGCAGGAGAAATCGCAAAACATAGTCATTTCTTCATTGCCGTCCAAAAACAACGCTTTTTTACACTCCTGTCTCCCTTTCTCTTGGAAACAATGACTTACATCAATTCTTTTACATAATTCTTGTTTCTCATGACATTTCTAACATTTCCCACAATTATCAACTTTCTAAGTCTTTCTGAGCAAGAGAAATCGCAAAACAGTCATTTCTTCATTGGCGTCCAAAAACAACGCTTTTTTACACTCCGGTCTCCCTTTCTCTTGGAAACAATGACTTACATCAATTTTTTTACATAATTCTTGTTTCTCATGACATTTCTAACATTGCCCACAATTATCAACTTTCTAAGTCTTTCTGAGCAGGAGAAATCGCAAAACATAGTCATTTCTTCATTGCCGTCCAAAAACAACGCTTTTTTACACTCCTGTCTCCCTTTCTCTTGGAAACAATGACTTACATCAATTCTTTTACATAATTCTTGTTTCTCATGACATTTCTAACATTGCCCACAATTATCAACTTTCTAAGTCTTTCTGAGCAAGAGAAATCGCAAAACAGTCATTTCTTCATTGGCGTCCAAAAACAACGCTTTTTTACACTCTGGTCTCCCTTTCTCTTGGAAACAATGACTTACATCAATTTTTTTACATAATTCTTGTTTCTCATGACATTTCTAACATTGCCCACAATTATCAACTTTCTAAGTCTTTTTGAGCAGGAGAAATCGCAAAACATAGTCATTTCTTCATTGCCGTCCAAAAACAACGCTTATTTACACTCCTGTCTCCCTTTCTCTTGGAAACAATGACTTACATCAATTCTTTTACATAATTCTTGTTTCTCATGACATTTCTAACATTGCCCACAATTATCAACTTTCTAAGTCTTTCTGAGCAGGAGAAATCGCAAAACATAGTCATTTCTTCATTGTCGTCCAAAAACAACGCTTTTTTACACTCCGGTCTCCCTTTCTCTTGGAAACAATGACTTACATCAATTCTTTTACATAATTCTTGTTTCTCATGACATTTCTAACATTGCCCACAATTATCAACTTTCTAAGTCTTTCTGAGCAGGAATAATCGCAAAACATAGTCATTTCTTCATTGCCGTCCAAAAACAACGCTTTTTTACACTCCTGTCTCCCTTTCTCTTGGAAACAATGACTTACATCAATTCTTTTAAATAATTCTTGTTTCTCATGACATTTCTAACATTGCCCACAATTATCAACTTTCTAAGTCTTTCTGAGCAAGAGAAATCGCAAAACAGTCATTTCTTCATTGCAGTCCAAAAACAACGCTTTTTTACACTCCGGTCTCCCTTTCTCTTGGAAACAATGACTTACATCAATTCTTTTACATAATTCTTGTTTCTCATGACATTTCTAACATTGCCCACAATTATCAACTTTCTAAGTCTTTCTGAGCAAGAGAAATCGCAAAACAGTCATTTCTTCATTGGCGTCCAAAAACAACGCTTTTTTACACTCTGGTCTCCCTTTCTCTTGGAAACAATGACTTACATCAATTTTTTTACATAATTCTTGTTTCTCATGACATTTCTAACATTGCCCACAATTATCAACTTTCTAAGTCTTTCTGAGCAGGAGAAATCGCAAAACATAGTCATTTCTTCATTGTCGTCCAAAAACAACGCTTTTTTACACTCCGGTCTCCCTTTCTCTTGGAAACAATGACTTACATCAATTCTTTTACATAATTCTTGTTTCTCATGACATTTCTAACATTGCCCACAATTATCAACTTTCTAAGTCTTTCTGAGCAGGAATAATCGCAAAACATAGTCATTTCTTCATTGCCGTCCAAAAACAACGCTTTTTTTACACTCCTGTCTCCCTTTCTCTTGGAAACAATGACTTACATCAATTCTTTTAAATAATTCTTGTTTCTCATGACATTTCTAACATTGCCCACAATTATCAACTTTCTAAGTCTTTCTGAGCAAGAGAAATCGCAAAACAGTCATTTCTTCATTGCAGTCCAAAAACAACGCTTTTTTACACTCCGGTCTCCCTTTCTCTTGGAAACAATGACTTACATCAATTCTTTTACATAATTCTTGTTTCTCCTGACATTTCTAACATTGCCCACAATTATCAACTTTCTAAGTCTTTCTGAGCAAGAGAAATCGCAAAACAGTCATTTCTTCATTGGCGTCCAAAAACAACGCTTTTTTACACTCTGGTCTCCCTTTCTCTTGGAAACAATGACTTACATCAATTTTTTTACATAATTCTTGTTTCTCATGACATTTCTAACATTGCCCACAATTATCAACTTTCTAAGTCTTTCTGAGCAGGAGAAATCGCAAAACATAGTCATTTCTTCATTGTCGTCCAAAAACAACGCTTTTTTACACTCCGGTCTCCCTTTCTCTTGGAAACAATGACTTACATCAATTCTTTTACATAATTCTTGTTTCTCATGACATTTCTAACATTGCCCACAATTATCAACTTTCTAAGTCTTTCTGAGCAGGAATAATCGCAAAACATAGTCATTTCTTCATTGCCGTCCAAAAACAACGCTTTTTTACACTCCTGTCTCCCTTTCTCTTGGAAACAATGACTTACATCAATTCTTTTAAATAATTCTTGTTTCTCATGACATTTCTAACATTGCCCACAATTATCAACTTTCTAAGTCTTTCTGAGCAAGAGAAATCGCAAAACAGTCATTTCTTCATTGCCGCCCAAAAACAACGCTTTTTTACACTCCGGTCTCCCTTTCTCTTGGAAACAATGACTTACATCAATTCTTTTACATAATTCTTGTTTCTCATGACATTTCTTACATTGCCCACAATTATCAACTTTCTAAGTCTTTCTGAGCAGGAGAATCGCAAAACATAGTCATTTCTTCATTGCCGTCCAAAAACAACGCTTTTTTACACTCTGTCTCCCTTTCTCTTGGAAACAATGACTCACATCAATTCTTTTACATAATTCTTGTTTCTCATGGACATTTCTAACATTGCCCACAATTATCAACTTTCTAAGTCTTTCTGAGCAGGAGAAATCGCAAAACATAGTCATTTCTTCATTGCCGTCCAAAAACAACGCTTTTTTACACTCCTGTCTCCCTTTCTCTTGGAAACAATGACTCACATCAATTCTTTTACATAATTCTTGTTTCTCATGACATTTCTAACATTGCCCACAATTATCAACTTTCTAAGTCTTTCTGAGCAAGAGAACTCGCAAAACAGTCATTTCTTCTTTGGCGTCCAAAAACAACGCTTTTTTACACTCCGGTCTCCCTTTCTCTTGGAAACAATGACTTACATCAATTCTTTTACATAATTCTTGTTTCTCATGACATTTCTAACATTGCCCACAATTATCAACTTTCTAAGTCTTTCTGAGCAAGAGAAATCGCAAAACAGTCATTTCTTCATTGCCGTCCAAAAACAACGCTTTTTTACACTCCGGTCTCCCTTTCTCTTGGAAACAATGACTTACATCAATTCTTTTACATAATTCTTGTTTCTCATGACATTTCTAACATTGCCCACAATTATCAACTTTCTAAGTCTTTCTGAGCAGGAGAAATCGCAAAACAGTCATTTCTTCATTGGCGTCCAAAAACAACGCTTTTTTACACTCCTGTCTCCCTTTCTCTTGGAAACAATGACTTACATCAATTCTTTTACATAATTCTTGTTTCTCATGACATTTCTTACATTGCCCACAATTATCAACTTTCTAAGTCTTTCTGAGCAGGAGAAATCGCAAAACATAGTCATTTCTTCATTGGCGTCCAAAAACAACGCTTTTTTTTACACTCCTGTCTCCCTTTCTCTTGGAAACAATGACTTGCATCAATTCTTTTACATAATTCTTGTTTCGACATTTCTAACATTGCCCACAATTATCACTTTCTAAGTCTTTCTGAGCAGGAATAATCGCAAAACATAGTCATTTCTTCATTGCCGTCCAAAAACAACGCTTTTTTACACTCCTGTCTCCCTTTCTCTTGGAAACAATGACTTACATCAATTCTTTTAAATAATTCTTGTTTCTCATGACATTTCTAACATTGCCCACAATTATCAACTTTCTAAGTCTTTCTGAGCAAGAGAAATCGCAAAACAGTCATTTCTTCATTGCCGTCCAAAAACAACGCTTTTTTACACTCCGGTCTCCCTTTCTCTTGGAAACAATGACTTACATCAATTCTTTTACATAATTCTTGTTTCTCATGACATTTCTTACATTGCCCACAATTATCAACTTTCTAAGTCTTTCTGAGCAGGAGAAATCGCAAAATATAGTCATTTCTTCATTGCCGTCCAAAAACAACGCTTTTTTAAACTCCTGTCTCCCTTTCTCTTGGAAACAATGACTTACATCAATTCTTTTACATAATTCTTGTTTCTCATGACATTTCTAACATTGCCCACAATTATCAACTTTCTAAGTCTTTCTGAGCAAGAGAAATCGCAAAACAGTCATTTCTTCATTGCCGTCCAAAAACAACGCTTTTTTACACTCCGGTCTCCCTTTCTCTTGGAAACAATGACTTACATCAATTCTTTTACATAATTCTTGTTTCTCATGACATTTCTTACATTGCCCACAATTATCAACTTTCTAAGTCTTTCTGAGCAGGAGAAATCGCAAAACATAGTCATTTCTTCATTGCCGTCCAAAAACAACGCTTTTTTACACTCCTGTCTCCCTTTCTCTTGGAAACAATGACTTACATCAATTCTTTTACATAATTCTTGTTTCTCATGACATTTCTAACATTGCCCACAATTATCAACTTTCTAAGTCTTTCTGAGCAGGAGAAATCGCAAAACATAGTCATTTCTTCATTGCCGTCCAAAAACAACGCTTTTTTACACTCCGGTCTCCCGTTCTCTTGGAAACAATGACTTACATCAATTCTTTTACATAATTCTTGTTTCTCATGACATTTCTAACATTGCCCACAATTATCAACTTTCTAAGTCTTTCTGAGCAAGAGAAATCGCAAAACAGTCATTTCTTCATTGGCGTCCAAAAACAACGCTTTTTTACACTCCTGTCTCCCTTTCTCTTGGAAACAATGACTTACATCAATTCTTTTACATAATTATTGTTTCTCATGACAGTTCTAACATTGCCCACAATTATCAACTTTCTAAGTCTTTCTGAGCAGGAGAAATCGCAAAACAGTCATTTCTTCATTGCCGTCCAAAAACAAGGCTTTTTTACACTCCGGTCTCCCTTTCTCTTGGAAACAATGACTTACATCAATTCTTTTACATAATTCTTGTTTCTCATGACATTTCTAACATTGCCCACAATTATCAACTTTCTAAGTCTTTCTGAGCAGGAGAAATCGCAAAACAGTCATTTCTTCATTGCCGTCCAAAAACAACGCTTTTTTACACTCCGGTCTCCCTTTCTCTTGGAAACAATGACTTACATCAATTCTTTTACATAATTCTTCTTTCTCATGACATTTCTAACATTGCCCACAATTATCAACTTTCTAAGTCTTTCTGAGCAAGAGAAATCGCAAAACAGTCATTTCTTCATTGCCGTCCAAAAACAACGCTTTTTTACACTCCGGTCTCCCTTTCTCTTGGAAACAATGACTTACATCAATTCTTTTACATAATTCTTGTTTCTCATGACATTTCTAACATTTCCCACAATTATCAACTTTCTAAGTCTTTCTGAGCAGGAGAAATCGCAAAACATAGTCATTTCTTCATTGCCGTCCAAAAACAACGCTTTTTTACACTCCGGTCTCCCTTTCTCTTGGAAACAATGACTTACATCAATTATTTTACATAATTCTTGTTTCTCATGACATTTCTTACATTGCCCACAATTATCAACTTTCTAAGTCTTTCTGAGCAGGAGAAATCGCAAAACATAGTCATTTCTTCATTGCCGTCCAAAAACAACGCTTTTTTACACTCCTGTCTCCCTTTCTCTTGGAAACAATGACTTACATCAATTCTTTTACATAATTCTTGTTTCTCATGACATTTCTAACATTGTCCACAATTATCAACTTTCTAAGTCTTTCTGAGCAAGAGAAATCGCAAAACAGTCATTTCTTCATTGCCGTCCAAAAACAACGCTTTTTTACACTCCGGTCTCCCTTTCTCTTGGAAACAATGACTTACATCAATTTTTTTACATAATTCTTGTTTCTCATGACATTTCTAACATTGCCCACAATTATCAACTTTCTAAGTCTTTCTGAGCAGGAGAAATCGCAAAACATAGTCATTTCTTCATTGTCGTCCAAAAACAACGCTTTTTTACACTCCGGTCTCCCTTTCTCTTGGAAACAATGACTTACATCAAATCTTTTACATAATTCTTGTTTCTCATGACATTTCTAACATTGCCCACAATTATCAACTTTCTAAGTCTTTCTGAGCAGGAATAATCGCAAAACATAGTCATTTCTTCATTGCCGTCCAAAAACAACGCTTTTTTACACTCTTGTCTCCCTTTCTCTTGGAAACAATGACTTACATCAATTCTTTTAAATAATTCTTGTTTCTCATGACATTTCTAACATTGCCCACAATTATCAACTTTCTAAGTCTTTCTGAGCAAGAGAAATCGCAAAACAGTCATTTCTTCATTGCCGTCCAAAAACAACGCTTTTTTACACTCCGGTCTCCCTTTCTCTTGGAAACAATGACTTACATCAATTCTTTTACATAATTCTTGTTTCTCATGACATTTCTTACATTGCCCACAATTATCAACTTTCTAAGTCTTTCTGAGCAGGAGAAATCGCAAAATATAGTCATTTCTTCATTGCCGTCCAAAAACAACGCTTTTTTAAACTCCTGTCTCCCTTTCTCTTGGAAACAATGACTTACATCAATTCTTTTACATAATTCTTGTTTCTCATGACATTTCTTACATTGCCCACAATTATCAACTTTCTAAGTCTTTCTGAGCAGGAGAAATCGCAAAACATAGTCATTTCTTCATTGCCGTCCAAAAACAACGCTTTTTTACACTCCTGTCTCCCTTTCTCTTGGAAACAATGACTTACATCAATTCTTTTACATAATTCTTGTTTCTCATGACATTTCTAACATTGCCCACAATTATCAACTTTCTAAGTCTTTCTGAGCAGGAGAAATCGCAAAACATAGTCATTTCTTCATTGCCGTCCAAAAACAACGCTTTTTTACACTCCGGTCTCCCGTTCTCTTGGAAACAATGACTTACATCAATTCTTTTACATAATTCTTGTTTCTCATGACATTTCTAACATTGCCCACAATTATCAACTTTCTAAGTCTTTCTGAGCAAGAGAAATCGCAAAACAGTCATTTCTTCATTGCCGTCCAAAAACAACGCTTTTTTACACTCCGATCTCCCTTTCTCTTGGAAACAATGACTTACATCAATTCTTTTACATAATTCTTGTTTCTCATGACATTTCTAACATTGCCCACAATTATCAACTTTCTAAGTATTTCTGAGCAGGAGAAATCGCAAAACAGTCATTTCTTCATTGGCGTCCAAAAACAACGCTTTTTTACACTCCTGTCTCCCTTTCTCTTGGAAACAATGACTTACATCAATTCTTTTACATAATTATTGTTTCTCATGACAGTTCTAACATTGCCCACAATTATCAACTTTCTAAGTCTTTCTGAGCAGGAGAAATCGCAAAACAGTCATTTCTTCATTGCCGTCCAAAAACAAGGCTTTTTTACACTCCGGTCTCCCTTTCTCTTGGAAACAATGACTTACATCAATTCTTTTACATAATTCTTGTTTCTCATGACAGTTCTAACATTGCCCACAATTATCAACTTTCTAAGTCTTTCTGAGCAGGAGAAATCGCAAAACATAGTCATTTCTTCATTGCCGTCCAAAAACAACGCTTTTTTACACTCCTGTCTCCCTTTCTCTTGGAAACAATGACTTACATCAATTCTTTTACATAATTCTTGTTTCTCATGACATTTCTAACATTGCCCACAATTATCAACTTTCTAAGTCTTTCTGAGCAAGAGAAATCGCAAAATAGTCATTTCTTCATTGCCGTCCAAAAACAACGCTTTTTTACACTCCGATCTCCCTTTCTCTTGGAAACAATGACTTACATCAATTTTTTTATATAATTCTTGTTTCTCATGACATTTCTAACATTGCCCACAATTATCAACTTTCTAAGTCTTTCTGAGCAGGAGAAATCGCAAAACATAGTCATTTCTTCATTGCCGTCCAAAAACAACGCTTTTTTACACTCCGGTCTCCCTTTCTCTTGGAAACAATGACTTACATCAATTCTTTTACATAATTCTTGTTTCTCATGACATTTCTAACATTGCCCACAATTATCAACTTTCTAAGTCTTTCTGAGCAGGAGAAATCGCAAAACAGTCATTTCTTCATTGCCGTCCAAAAACAACGCTTTTTTTACACTCCGGTCTCCCTTTCTCTTGGAAACAATGACTTACATCAATTTTTTTACATAATTCTTGTTTCTCATGACATTTCTAACATTGCCCACAATTATCAACTTTCTAAGTCTTTCTGAGCAGGAGAAATCGCAAAACATAGTCATTTCTTCATTGCCGTCCAAAAACAACGCTTTTTTACACTCCGGTCTCCCTTTCTCTTGGAAACAATGACTTTACATAATTCTTGTTTCTCATGACATTTCTAACATTGCCCACAATTATCAACTTTCTAAGTCTTTCTGAGCAAGAGAAATCGCAAAACAGTCATTTCTTCATTGCCGTCCAAAAACAACGCTTTTTTACACTCCGATCTCCCTTTCTCTTGGAAACAATGACTTACATCAATTCTTTTACATAATTCTTGTTTCTCATGACATTTCTAACATTGCCCACAATTATCAACTTTCTAAGTCTTTCTGAGCAGGAGAAATCGCAAAACAGTCATTTCTTCATTGGCGTCCAAAAACAACGCTTTTTTACACTCCTGTCTCCCTTTCTCTTGGAAACAATGACTTACATCAATTCTTTTACATAATTCTTGTTTCTCATGACAGTTCTAACATTGCCCACAATTATCAACTTTCTAAGTCTTTCTGAGCAGGAGAAATCGCAAAACATAGTCATTTCTTCATTGCCGTCCAAAAACAACGCTTTTTTACACTCCTGTCTCCCTTTCTCTTGGAAACAATGACTTACATCAATTCTTTTACATAATTCTTGTTTCTCATGACATTTCTAACATTGCCCACTATTATCAACTTTCTAAGTCTTTCTGAGCAGGAGAAATCGCAAAACAGTCATTTCTTCATTGGCGTCCAAAAACAACGCTTTTTTACACTCCTGTCTCCCTTTCTCTTGGAAACAATTACTTACATCAATTCTTTTACATAATTCTTGTTTCTCATGACATTTCTTACATTGCCCACAATTATCAACTTTCTAAGTCTTTCTGAGCAAGAGAAATCGCAAAACAGTCATTTCTTCATTGGCGTCCAAAAACAACGCTTTTTTACACTCCTGTCTCCCTTACTCTTGGAAACAATGACTTACATAAATTCTTTTACATAATTCTTGTTTCTCATGACATTTCTTACATTGCCCACAATTATCAACTTTCTAAGTCTTTCTGAGCAGGAGAAATCGCAAAACATAGTCATTTCTTCATTGCCGTCCAAAAACAACGCTTTTTTACACTCCGGTCTCCCTTTCTCTTGGAAACAATGACTTACATCAATTCTTTTACATAATTCTTGTTTCTCATGACATTTCTTACATTGCCCACAATTATCAACTTTCTAAGTCTTTCTGAGCAGGAGAAATCGCAAAATATAGTCATTTCTTCATTGCCGTCCAAAAACAACGCTTTTTTAAACTCCTGTCTCCCTTTCTCTTGGAAACAATGACTTACATCAATTCTTTTACATAATTCTTGTTTCTCATGACATTTCTAACATTGCCCACAATTATCAACTTTCTAAGTCTTTCTGAGCAAGAGAAATCGCAAAACAGTCATTTCTTCATTGCCGTCCAAAAACAACGCTTTTTTACACTCCGGTCTCCCTTTCTCTTGGAAACAATGACTTACATCAATTTTTTTACATAATTCTTGTTTCTCATGACATTTCTAACATTGCCCACAATTATCAACTTTCTAAGTCTTTCTGAGCAGGAGAAATCGCAAAACATAGTCATTTCTTCATTGTCGTCCAAAAACAACGCTTTTTTACACTCCGGTCTCCCTTTCTCTTGGAAACAATGACTTACATCAATTCTTTTACATAATTCTTGTTTCTCATGACATTTCTAACATTGCCCACAATTATCAACTTTCTAAGTCTTTCTGAGCAGGAATAATCGCAAAACATAGTCATTTCTTCATTGCCGTCCAAAAACAACGCTTTTTTACACTCCTGTATCCCTTTCTCTTGGAAACAATGACTTACATCAATTCTTTTAAATAATTCTTGTTTCTCATGACATTTCTAACATTGCCCACAATTATCAACTTTCTAAGTCTTTCTGAGCAAGAGAAATCGCAAAACAGTCATTTCTTCATTGCCGTCCAAAAACAACGCTTTTTTACACTCCGGTCTCCCTTTCTCTTGGAAACAATGACTTACATCAATTCTTTTACATAATTCTTGTTTCTCATGACATTTCTTACATTGCCCACAATTATCAACTTTCTAAGTCTTTCTGAGCAGGAGAAATCGCAAAACATAGTCATTTCTTCATTGCCGTCCAAAAACAACGCTTTTTTAAACTCCTGTCTCCCTTTCTCTTGGAAACAATGACTTACATCAATTCTTTTACATAATTCTTGTTTCTCATGACATTTCTAACATTGCCCACAATTATCAACTTTCTAAGTCTTTCTGAGCAAGAGAAATCGCAAAACAGTCATTTCTTCATTGCCGTCCAAAAACAACGCTTTTTTACACTCCGGTCTCCCTTTCTCTTGGAAACAATGACTTACATCAATTCTTTTACATAATTCTTGTTTCTCATGACATTTCTTACATTGCCCACAATTATCAACTTTCTAAGTCTTTCTGAGCAGGAGAAATCGCAAAACATAGTCATTTCTTCATTGCCGTCCAAAAACAACGCTTTTTTACACTCCTGTCTCCCTTTCTCTTGGAAACAATGACTTACATCAATTCTTTTACATAATTCTTGTTTCTCATGACATTTCTTACATTGCCCACAATTATCAACTTTCTAAGTCTTTCTGAGCAGGAGAAATCGCAAAACATAGTCATTTCTTCATTGCCGTCCAAAAACAACGCTTTTTTACACTCCGGTCTCCCTTTCTCTTGGAAACAATGACTTACATCAATTCTTTTACATAATTCTTGTTTCTCATGACATTTCTTACATTGCCCACAATTATCAACTTTCTAAGTCTTTCTGAGCAGGAGAAATCGCAAAATATAGTCATTTCTTCATTGCCGTCCAAAAACAACGCTTTTTTAAACTCCTGTCTCCCTTTCTCTTGGAAACAATGACTTACATCAATTCTTTTACATAATTCTTGTTTCTCATGACATTTCTAACATTGCCCACAATTATCAACTTTCTAAGTCTTTCTGAGCAAGAGAAATCGCAAAACAGTCATTTCTTCATTGCCGTCCAAAAACAACGCTTTTTTACACTCCGGTCTCCCTTTCTCTTGGAAACAATGACTTACATCAATTTTTTTACATAATTCTTGTTTCTCATGACATTTCTAACATTGCCCACAATTATCAACTTTCTAAGTCTTTCTGAGCAGGAGAAATCGCAAAACATAGTCATTTCTTCATTGTCGTCCAAAAACAACGCTTTTTTACACTCCGGTCTCCCTTTCTCTTGGAAACAATGACTTACATCAATTCTTTTACATAATTCTTGTTTCTCATGACATTTCTAACATTGCCCACAATTATCAACTTTCTAAGTCTTTCTGAGCAGGAATAATCGCAAAACATAGTCATTTCTTCATTGCCGTCCAAAAACAACGCTTTTTTACACTCCTGTCTCCCTTTCTCTTGGAAACAATGACTTACATCAATTCTTTTAAATAATTCTTGTTTCTCATGACATTTCTAACATTGCCCACAATTATCAACTTTCTAAGTCTTTCTGAGCAAGAGAAATCGCAAAACAGTCATTTCTTCATTGCCGTCCAAAAACAACGCTTTTTTACACTCCGGTCTCCCTTTCTCTTGGAAACAATGACTTACATCAATTCTTTTACATAATTCTTGTTTCTCATGACATTTCTTACATTGCCCACAATTATCAACTTTCTAAGTCTTTCTGAGCAGGAGAAATCGCAAAACATAGTCATTTCTTCATTGCCGTCCAAAAACAACGCTTTTTTAAACTCCTGTCTCCCTTTCTCTTGGAAACAATGACTTACATCAATTCTTTTACATAATTCTTGTTTCTCATGACATTTCTAACATTGCCCACAATTATCAACTTTCTAAGTCTTTCTGAGCAAGAGAAATCGCAAAACAGTCATTTCTTCATTGCCGTCCAAAAACAACGCTTTTTTACACTCCGGTCTCCCTTTCTCTTGGAAACAATGACTTACATCAATTCTTTTACATAATTCTTGTTTCTCATGACATTTCTTACATTGCCCACAATTATCAACTTTCTAAGTCTTTCTGAGCAGGAGAAATCGCAAAACATAGTCATTTCTTCATTGCCGTCCAAAAACAACGCTTTTTTACACTCCTGTCTCCCTTTCTCTTGGAAACAATGACTTACATCAATTCTTTTACATAATTCTTGTTTCTCATGACATTTCTAACATTGCCCACAATGATCAACTTTCTAAGTCTTTCTGAGCAGGAGAAATCGCAAAACATAGTCATTTCTTCATTGCCGTCCAAAAACAACGCTTTTTTACACTCCGGTCTCCTGTTCTCTTGGAAACAATGACTTACATCAATTCTTTTACATAATTCTTGTTTCTCATGACAGTTCTAACATTGCCCACAATTATCAACTTTCTAAGTCTTTCTGAGCAGGAGAAATCGCAAAACAGTCATTTCTTCATTGCCGTCCAAAAACAAGGCTTTTTTACACTCCGGTCTCCCTTTCTCTTGGAAACAATGACTTACATCAATTCTTTTACATAATTCTTGTTTCTCATGACAGTTCTTACATTGCCCACAATTATCAACTTTCTAAGTCTTTCTGAGCAGGAGAAATCGCAAAACATAGTCATTTCTTCATTGCCGTCCAAAAACAACGCTTTTTTACACTCCTGTCTCCCTTTCTCTTGGAAACAATGACTCACATCAATTCTTTTACATAATTCTTGTTTCTCATGACATTTCTAACATTGCCCACAATTATCAACTTTCTAAGTCTTTCTGAGCAAGAGAAATCGCAAAATAGTCATTTCTTCATTGCCGTCCAAAAACAACGCTTTTTTACACTCCGGTCTCCCTTTCTCTTGGAAACAATGACTTACATCAATTTTTTTACATAATTCTTGTTTCTCATGACATTTCTAACATTGCCCACAATTATCAACTTTCTAAGTCTTTCTGAGCAGGAGAAATCGCAAAACATAGTCATTTCTTCATTGCCGTCCAAAAACAACGCTTTTTTACACTCCGGTCTCCCTTTCTCTTGGAAACAATGACTTACATCAATTCTTTTACATAATTCTTGTTTCTCATGACATTTCTAACATTGCCCACAATTATCAACTTTCTAAGTCTTTCTGAGCAGGAGAAATCGCAAAACAGTCATTTCTTCATTGCCGTCCAAAAACAACGGTTTTTTACACTCCGGTCTCCCTTTCTCTTGGAAACAATGACTTACATCAATTCTTTTACATAATTCTTCTTTCTCATGACATTTCTAACATTGCCCACAATTATCAACTTTCTAAGTCTTTCTGAGCAAGAGAAATCGCAAAACAGTCATTTCTTCATTGCCGTCCAAAAACAACGCTTTTTTACACTCCAGTCTCCCTTTCTCTTGGAAACAATGACTTACATCAATTCTTTTACATAATTCTTGTTTCTCATGACATTTCTAACATTTCCCACAATTATCAACTTTCTAAGTCTTTCTGAGCAGGAGAAATCGCAAAACATAGTCATTTCTTCATTGCCGTCCAAAAACAACGCTTTTTTACACTCCGGTCTCCCTTTCTCTTGGAAACAATGACTTACATCAATTATTTTACATAATTCTTGTTTCTCATGACATTTCTTACATTGCCCACAATTATCAACTTTCTAAGTCTTTCTGAGCAGGAGAAATCGCAAAACATAGTCATTTCTTCATTGCCGTCCAAAAACAACGCTTTTTTACACTCCTGTCTCCCTTTCTCTTGGAAACAATGACTTACATCAATTCTTTTACATAATTCTTGTTTCTCATGACATTTCTAACATTGCCCACAATTATCAACTTTCTAAGTCTTTCTGAGCAAGAGAAATCGCAAAACAGTTATTTCTTCATTGCCGTCCAAAAACAACGCTTTTTTACACTCCGGTCTCCCTTTCTCTTGGAAACAATGACTTACATCAATTTTTTTACATAATTCTTGTTTCTCATGACATTTCTAACATTGCCCACAATTATCAACTTTCTAAGTCTTTCTGAGCAGGAGAAATCGCAAAACATAGTCATTTCTTCATTGTCGTCCAAAAACAACGCTTTTTTACACTCCGGTCTCCCTTTCTCTTGGAAACAATGACTTACATCAAATCTTTTACATAATTCTTGTTTCTCATGACATTTCTAACATTGCCCACAATTATCAACTTTCTAAGTCTTTCTGAGCAGGAATAATCGCAAAACATAGTCATTTCTTCATTGCCGTCCAAAAACAACGCTTTTTTACACTCCTGTCTCCCTTTCTCTTGGAAACAATGACTTACATCAATTCTTTTAAATACTTCTTGTTTCTCATGACATTTCTAACATTGCCCACAATTATCAACTTTCTAAGTCTTTCTGAGCAAGAGAAATCGCAAAACAGTCATTTCTTCATTGCCGTTCAAAAACAACGCTTTTTTACACTCCGGTCTCCCTTTCTCTTGGAAACAATGACTTACATCAATTCTTTTACATAATTCTTGTTTCTCATGACATTCCTTACATTGCCCACAATTATCAACTTTCTAAGTCTTTCTGAGCAGGAGAAATCGCAAAATATAGTCATTTCTTCATTGCCGTCCAAAAACAACGCTTTTTTAAACTCCTGTCTCCCTTTCTCTTGGAAACAATGACTTACATCAATTCTTTTACATAATTCTTGTTTCTCATGACATTTCTAACATTGCCCACAATTATCAACTTTCTAAGTCTTTCTGAGCAAGAGAAATCGCAAAACAGTCATTTCTTCATTGCCGTCCAAAAACAACGCTTTTTTACACTCCGGTCTCCCTTTCTCTTGGAAACAATGACTTACATCAATTCTTTTACATAATTCTTGTTTCTCATGACATTTCTTACATTGCCCACAATTATCAACTTTCTAAGTCTTTCTGAGCAGGAGAAATCGCAAAACATAGTCATTTCTTCATTGCCGTCCAAAAACAACGCTTTTTTACACTCCTGTCTCCCTTTCTCTTGGAAACAATGACTTACATCAATTCTTTTACATAATTCTTGTTTCTCATGACATTTCTAACATTGCCCACAATTATCAACTTTCTAAGTCTTTCTGAGCAGGAGAAATCGCAAAACATAGTCATTTCTTCATTGCCGTCCAAAAACAACGCTTTTTTACACTCCTGTCTCCCTTTCTCTTGGAAACAATGACTTACATCAATTCTTTTACATAATTCTTGTTTCTCATGACATTTCTAACATTGCCCACAATTATCAACTTTCTAAGTCTTTCTGAGCAAGAGAAATCGCAAAATAGTCATTTCTTCATTGCCGTCCAAAAACAACGCTTTTTTACACTCCGGTCTCCCTTTCTCTTGGAAACAATGACTTACATCAATTTTTTTACATAATTCTTGTTTCTCATGACATTTCTAACATTGCCCACAATTATCAACTTTCTAAGTCTTTCTGAGCAGGAGAAATCGCAAAACATAGTCATTTCTTCATTGCCGTCCAAAAACAACGCTTTTTTACACTCCGGTCTCCCTTTCTCTTGGAAACAATGACTTACATCAAATCTTTTACATAATTCTTGTTTCTCATGACATTTCTAACATTGCCCACAATTATCAACTTTCTAAGTCTTTCTGAGCAGGAATAATCGCAAAACATAGTCATTTCTTCATTGCCGTCCAAAAACAACGCTTTTTTACACTCCTGTCTCCCTTTCTCTTGGAAACAATGACTTACATCAATTCTTTTAAATACTTCTTGTTTCTCATGACATTTCTAACATTGCCCACAATTATCAACTTTCTAAGTCTTTCTGAGCAAGAGAAATCGCAAAACAGTCATTTCTTCATTGCCGTCCAAAAACAACGCTTTTTTACACTCCGGTCTCCCTTTCTCTTGGAAACAATGACTTACATCAATTCTTTTACATAATTCTTGTTTCTCATGACATTCCTTACATTGCCCACAATTATCAACTTTCTAAGTCTTTCTGAGCAGGAGAAATCGCAAAATATAGTCATTTCTTCATTGCCGTCCAAAAACAACGCTTTTTTAAACTCCTGTCTCCCTTTCTCTTGGAAACAATGACTTACATCAATTCTTTTACATAATTCTTGTTTCTCATGACATTTCTAACATTGCCCACAATTATCAACTTTCTAAGTCTTTCTGAGCAAGAGAAATCGCAAAACAGTCATTTCTTCATTGCCGTCCAAAAACAACGCTTTTTTACACTCCGGTCTCCCTTTCTCTTGGAAACAATGACTTACATCAATTCTTTTACATAATTCTTGTTTCTCATGACATTTCTTACATTGCCCACAATTATCAACTTTCTAAGTCTTTCTGAGCAGGAGAAATCGCAAAACATAGTCATTTCTTCATTGCCGTCCAAAAACAACGCTTTTTTACACTCCTGTCTCCCTTTCTCTTGGAAACAATGACTTACATCAATTCTTTTACATAATTCTTGTTTCTCATGACATTTCTAACATTGCCCACAATTATCAACTTTCTAAGTCTTTCTGAGCAGGAGAAATCGCAAAACATAGTCATTTCCTCATTGCCGTCCAAAAACAACGCTTTTTTACACTCCTGTCTCCCTTTCTCTTGGAAACAATGACTTACATCAATTCTTTTACATAATTCTTGTTTCTCATGACATTTCTAACATTGCCCACAATTATCAACTTTCTAAGTCTTTCTGAGCAAGAGAAATCGCAAAATAGTCATTTCTTCATTGCCGTCCAAAAACAACGCTTTTTTACACTCCGGTCTCCCTTTCTCTTGGAAACAATGACTTACATCAATTTTTTTACATAATTCTTGTTTCTCATGACATTTCTAACATTGCCCACAATTATCAACTTTCTAAGTCTTTCTGAGCAGGAGAAATCGCAAAACATAGTCATTTCTTCATTGCCGTCCAAAAACAACGCTTTTTTACACTCCGGTCTCCCTTTCTCTTGGAAACAATGACTTACATCAATTCTTTTACATAATTCTTGTTTCTCATGACATTTCTAACATTGCCCACAATTATCAACTTTCTAAGTCTTTCTGAGCAGGAGAAATCGCAAAACAGTCATTTCTTCATTGCCGTCCAAAAACAACGGTTTTTTACACTCCGGTCTCCCTTTCTCTTGGAAACAATGACTTACATCAATTCTTTTACATAATTCTTGTTTCTCATGACATTTCTAACATTGCCCACTATTATCAACTTTCTAAGTCTTTCTGAGCAGGAGAAATCGCAAAACATAGTCATTTCTTCATTGCCGTCCAAAAACAACGCTTTTTTACACTCCGGTCTCCCTTTCTCTTGGAAACAATGACTTACATCAATTCTTTTACATAATTCTTGTTTCTCATGACATTTCTAACATTGCCCACAATTATCAACTTTTTAAGTCTTTCTGAGCAGGAGAAATCGCAAAACATAGTCATTTCTTCATTGCCGTCCAAAAACAACGCTTTTTTACACTCCGGTCTCCCGTTCTCTTGGAAACAATGACTTACATCAATTCTTTTACATAATTCTTGTTTCTCATGACAGTTCTAACATTGCCCACAATTATCAACTTTCTAAGTCTTTCTGAGCAGGAGAAATCGCAAAACAGTCATTTCTTCATTGCCGTCCAAAAACAACGCTTTTTTACACTCCGCTCTCCCGTTCTCTTGGAAACAATGACTTACATCAATTCTTTTACATAATTCTTGTTTCTCATGACATTTCTAACATTGCCCACAATTATCAACTTTCTAAGTCTTTCTGAGCAAGAGAAATCGCAAAACAGACATTTCTTCATTGCCGTCCAAAAACAACGCTTTTTTACACTCCGATCTCCCTTTCTCTTGGAAACAATGACTTACATCAATTCTTTTACATAATTCTTGTTTCTCATGACATTTCTAACATTGCCCACAATTATCAACTTTCTAAGTATTTCTGAGCAGGAGAAATCGCAAAACAGTCATTTCTTCATTGGCGTCCAAAAACAACGCTTTTTTACACTCCTGTCTCCCTTTCTTTTGGAAACAATGACTTACATCAATTCTTTTACATAATTATTGTTTCTCATGACAGTTCTAACATTGCCCACAATTATCAACTTTCTAAGTCTTTCTGAGCAGGAGAAATCGCAAAACAGTCATTTCTTCATTGGCGTCCAAAAACAACGCTTTTTTACACTCCTGTCTCCCTTTCTCTTGGAAACAATGACTTACATCAATTCTTTTACATAATTCTTGTTTCTCATGACATTTCTAACATTGCCCACAATTATCAACTTTCTAAGTCTTTCTGAGCAGGAGAAATCGCAAAACATAGTCATTTCTTCATTGCCGTCCAAAAACAACGCTTTTTTACACTCCTGTCTCCCTTTCTCTTGGAAACAATGACTTACATCAATTCTTTTACATAATTCTTGTTTCTCATGACATTTCTAACATTGCCCACAATTATCAACTTTCTAAGTCTTTCTGAGCAGGAGAAATCGCAAAACAGTCATTTCTTCATTGCCGTCCAAAAACAACGCTTTTTTACACTCCGGTCTCCCTTTCTCTTGGAAACAATGACTTACATCAATTCTTTTACATAATTCTTGTTTCTCATGACATTTCTAACATTGCCCACAATTATCAACTTTCTAAGTCTTTCTGAGCAGGAGAAATCGCAAAACATAGTCATTTCTTCATTGCCGTCCAAAAACAACGCTTTTTTACACTCCGGTCTCCCTTTCTCTTGGAAACAATGACTTACATCAATTCTTTTACATAATTCTTGTTTCTCATGACATTTCTAACATTGCCCACAATTATCAACTTTCTAAGTCTTTCTGAGCAGGAGAAATCGCAAAACATAGTCATTTCTTCATTGCCGTCCAAAAACAACGCTTTTTTACACTCCGGTCTCCCGTTCTCTTGGAAACAATGACTTACATCAATTCTTTTACATAATTCTTGTTTCTCATGACAGTTCTAACATTGCCCACAATTATCAACTTTCTAAGTCTTTCTGAGCAGGAGAAATCGCAAAACAGTCATTTCTTCATTGCCGTCCAAAAACAACGCTTTTTTACACTCTGCTCTCCCGTTCTCTTGGAAACAATGACTTACATCAATTCTTTTACATAATTCTTGTTTCTCATGACATTTCTAACATTGCCCACAATTATCAACTTTCTAAGTCTTTCTGAGCAAGAGAAATCGCAAAACAGACATTTCTTCATTGCCGTCCAAAAACAACGCTTTTTTACACTCCGATTTCACTTTCTCTTGGAAACAATGACTTACATCAATTCTTTTACATAATTCTTGTTTCTCATGACATTTCTAACATTGCCCACAATTATCAACTTTCTAAGTATTTCTGAGCAGGAGAAATCGCAAAACAGTCATTTCTTCATTGGCGTCCAAAAACAACGCTTTTTTACACTCCTGTCTCCCTTTCTCTTGGAAACAATGACTTACATCAATTCTTTTACATAATTATTGTTTCTCATGACAGTTCTAACATTGCCCACAATTATCAACTTTCTAAGTCTTTCTGAGCAGGAGAAATCGCAAAACAGTCATTTCTTCATTGGCGTCCAAAAACAACGCTTTTTTACACTCCTGTCTCCCTTTCTCTTGGAAACAATGACTTACATCAATTCTTTTACATAATTCTTGTTTCTCATGACATTTCTAACATTGCCCACAATTATCAACTTTCTAAGTCTTTCTGAGCAGGAGAAATTGCAAAACATAGTCATTTCTTCATTGCCGTCCAAAAACAACGCTTTTTTACACTCCTGTCTCCCTTTCTCTTGGAAACAATGACTTACATCAATTCTTTTACATAATTCTTGTTTCTCATGACATTTCTAACATTGCCCACAATTATCAACTTTCTAAGTCTTTCTGAGCAGGAGAAATCGCAAAACAGTCATTTCTTCATTGCCGTCCAAAAACAACGCTTTTTTACACTCCGGTCTCCCTTTCTCTTGGAAACAATGACTTACATCAATTCTTTTACATAATTCTTGTTTCTCATGACATTTCTAACATTGCCCACAATTATCAACTTTCTAAGTCTTTCTGAGCAAGAGAAATCGCAAAACAGTCATTTCTTCATTGCCGTCCAAAAACAACGCTTTTTTACACTCCGGTCTCCCTTTCTCTTGGAAACAATGACTTACATCAATTCTTTTACATAATTCTTGTTTCTCATGACATTTCTAACATTGCCCACAATTATCAACTTTCTAAGTCTTTCTGAGCAGGAGAAATCGCAAAACATAGTCATTTCTTCATTGCCGTCCAAAAACAACGCTTTTTTACACTCCTGTCTCCCTTTCTCTTGGAAACAATGACTTACATCAATTCTTTTACATAATTCTTGTTTCTCATGACATTTCTAACATTGCCCACAATTATCAACTTTCTAAGTCTTTCTGAGCAGGAGAAATCGCAAAACATAGTCATTTCTTCATTGCCGTCCAAAAACAACGCTTTTTTACACTCCGGTCTCCCTTTCTCTTGGAAACAATGACTTACATCAATTCTTTTACATAATTCTTGTTTCTCATGACATTTCTAACATTGCCCACAATTATCAACTTTCTAAGTCTTTCTGAGCAAGAGAAATCGCAAAACAGTCATTTCTTCATTGGCGTCCAAAAACAACGCTTTTTTACACTCCTGTCTCCCGTTCTCTTGGAAACAATTACTTACATCAATTCTTTTACATAATTCTTGTTTCTCATGACATTTCTTACATTGCCCACAATTATCAACTTTCTAAGTCTTTCTGAGCAGGAGAAATCGAAAAACATAGTCATTTCTTCATTGCCGCCCAAAAACAACGCTTTTTTACACTCCTGTCTCCCTTTCTCTTGGAAACAATGACTTACATCAATTATTTTACATAATTCTTGTTTCTCATGACATTTCTAACATTGCCCACAATTATCAACTTTCTAAGTCTTTCTGAGCAAGAGAAATCGCAAAACAGTCATTTCTTCATTGCCGTCCAAAAACAACGCTTTTTTACACTCCTGTCTTCCTTTCTCTTGGAAACAATGACTTACATCAATTCTTTTACATAATTCTTGTTTCTCATGACATTTCTTACATTGCCCACTATTATCAACTTTCTAAGTCTTTCTGAGCAAGAGAAATCGCAAAACAGTCATTTCTTCATTGGCGTCCAAAAACAACGCTTTTTTACACTCCTGTCTCCCTTACTCTTGGAAACAATGACTTACATCAATTCTTTTACATAATTCTTGTTTCTCATGACATTTCTTACATTGCCCACAATTATCAACTTTCTAAGTCTTTCTGAGCAGGAGAAATCGCAAAACATAGTCATTTCTTCATTGCCGTCCAAAAACAACGCTTTTTTACACTCCGGTCTCCCTTTCTCTTGGAAACAATGACTTACATCAATTCTTTTACATAATTCTTGTTTCTCATGACATTTCTTACATTGCCCACTATTATCAACTTTCTAAGTCTTTCTGAGCAAGAGAAATCGCAAAACAGTCATTTCTTCATTGGCGTCCAAAAACAACGCTTTTTTACACTCCTGTCTCCCTTACTCTTGAAAACAATGACTTACATCAATTCTTTTACATAATTCTTGTTTCTCATGACATTTCTTACATTGCCCACAATTATCAACTTTCTAAGTCTTTCTGAGCAAGAGAAATCGCAAAACAGTCATTTCTTCATTGCCGTCCAAAAACAACGCTTTTTTACACTCCGGTCTCCCTTTCTCTTGGAAACAATGACTTACATCAATTCTTTTACATAATTCTTGTTTCTCATGACATTTCTAACATTGCCCACAATTATCAACTTTCTAAGTCTTTCTGAGCAGGAGAAATCGCAAAACATAGTCATTTCTTCATTGTCGTCCAAAAACAACGCTTTTTTACACTCCTGTCTCCCTTTCTCTTGGAAACAATGACTTACATCAATTCTTTTACATAATTCTTGTTTCTCATGACATTTCTTACATTGCCCACAATTATCAACTTTCTAAGTCTTTCTGAGCAGGAGAAATCGCAAAACATAGTAATTTTTTCATTGCCGTCCAAAAACAACGCTTTTTTACACTCCGGTCTCCCTTTCTCTTGGAAACAATGACTTACATCAATTCTTTTACATAATTCTTGTTTCTCATGACATTTCTAACATTGCCCACAATTATCAACTTTCTAAGTCTTTCTGAGCAGGAGAAATCGCAAAACATAGTCATTTCTTCATTGCCGTCCAAAAACAACGCTTTTTTACACTCCGGTCTCCCTTTCTCTTGGAAACAATGACTTACATCAATTTTTTTACATAATTCTTGTTTCTCATGACATTTCTAACATTGCCCACAATTATCAACTTTCTAAGTCTTTCTGAGCAGGAGAAATCGCAAAACATAGTCATTTCTTCATTGTCGTCCAAAAACAACACTTTTTTACACTCCGGTCTCCCTTTCTCTTGGAAACAATGACTTACATCAATTCTTTTACATAATTCTTGTTTCTCATGACATTTCTAACATTTCCCACAATTATCAACTTTCTAAATCTTTCTGAGCAGGAGAAATCGCAAAACATAGTCATTTCTTCATTGCCGTCCAAAAACAACGCTTTTTACACTCCTGTCTCCCTTTCTCTTGGAAACAATGACTTACATCAATTCTTTTACATAATTCTTGTTTCTCATGACATTTCTAACATTGCCCACAATTATCAACTTTCTAAGTCTTTCTGAGCAGGAGAAATCGCAAAACAGTCATTTCTTCATTGCCGTCCAAAAACAACGCTTTTTTACACTCCGGTCTCCCTTTCTCTTGGAAACAATGACTTACATCAATTCTTTTACATAATTCTTGTTTCTCATGACATTTCTAACATTGCCCACAATTATCAACTTTCTAAGTCTTTCTGAGCAAGAGAAATCGCAAAACAGTCATTTCTTCATTGCCGTCCAAAAACAACGCTTTTTTACACTCCGGTCTCCCTTTCTCTTGGAAACAATGACTTACATCAATTCTTTTACATAATTCTTGTTTCTCATGACATTTCTAACATTGCCCACAATTATCAACTTTCTAAGTCTTTCTGAGCAGGAGAAATCGCAAAACATAGTAATTTCTTCATTGCCGTCCAAAAACAACGCTTTTTTACACTCCTGTCTCACTTTCTCTTGGAAACAATGACTTACATCAATTCTTTTACATAATTCTTGTTTCTCATGACATTTCTAACATTGCCCACAATTATCAACTTTCTAAGTCTTTCTGAGCAGGAGAAATCGCAAAACATAGTAATTTCTTCATTGCCGTCCAAAAACAACGCTTTTTTACACTCCTGTCTCCCTTTCTCTTGGAAACAATGACTTACATCAATTCTTTTACATAATTCTTGTTTCTCATGACATTTCTTACATTGCCCACAATTATCAACTTTCTAAGTCTTTCTGAGCAGGAGAAATCGCAAAACATAGTCATTTCTTCATTGCCGTCCAAAAACAACGCTTTTTACACTCCTGTCTCCCTTTCTCTTGGAAACAATGACTTACATCAATTCTTTTACATAATTCTTGTTTCTCATGACATTTCTAACATTGCCCACAATTATCAACTTTCTAAGTCTTTCTGAGCAGGAGAAATCGCAAAACAGTCATTTCTTCATTGCCGTCCAAAAACAACGCTTTTTTACACTCCGGTCTCCCTTTCTCTTGGAAACAATGACTTACATCAATTCTTTTACATAATTCTTGTTTCTCATGACATTTCTAACATTGCCCACAATTATCAACTTTCTAAGTCTTTCTGAGCAAGAGAAATCGCAAAACAGTCATTTCTTCATTGCCGTCCAAAAACAACGCTTTTTTACACTCCGGTCTCCCTTTCTCTTGGAAACAATGACTTACATCAATTCTTTTACATAATTCTTGTTTCTCATGACATTTCTAACATTGCCCACAATTATCAACTTTCTAAGTCTTTCTGAGCAGGAGAAATCGCAAAACATAGTAATTTCTTCATTGCCGTCCAAAAACAACGCTTTTTTACACTCCTGTCTCCCTTTCTCTTGGAAACAATGACTTACATCAATTCTTTTACATAATTCTTGTTTCTCATGACATTTCTAACATTGCCCACAATTATCAACTTTCTAAGTCTTTCTGAGCAAGAGAAATCGCAAAACAGTCATTTCTTCATTGCCGTCCAAAAACAACGCTTTTTTACACTCCGGTCTCCCTTTCTCTTGGAAACAATGACTTACATCAATTCTTTTACATAATTCTTGTTTCTCATGACATTTCTAACATTGCCCACAATTATCAACTTTCTAAGTCTTTCTGAGCAGGAGAAATCGCAAAACATAGTAATTTCTTCATTGCCGTCCAAAAACAACGCTTTTTTACACTCCTGTCTCCCTTTCTCTTGGAAACAATGACTTACATCAATTCTTTTACATAATTCTTGTTTCTCATGACATTTCTTACATTGCCCACAATTATCAACTTTCTAAGTCTTTCTGAGCAGGAGAAATCGCAAAACATAGTCATTTCTTCATTGCCGTCCAAAAACAACGCTTTTTTACACTCCGGTCTCCCTTTCTCTTGGAAACAATGACTTACATCAATTCTTTTACATAATTCTTGTTTCTCATGACATTTCTAACATTGCCCACAATTATCAACTTTCTAAGTCTTTCTGAGCAAGAGAAATCGCAAAACAGTCATTTCTTCATTGGCGTCCAAAAACAACGCTTTTTTACACTCCTGTCTCCCTTTCTCTTGGAAACAATGACTTACATCAATTCTTTTACATAATTCTTGTTTCTCATGACATTTCTAACATTGCCCACAATTATCAACTTTCTAAGTCTTTCTGAGCAGGAGAAATCGCAAAACAGTCATTTCTTCATTGCCGTCCAAAAACAACGCTTTTTTACACTCCGGTCTCCCTTTCTCTTGGAAACAATGACTTACATCAATTCTTTTACATAATTCTTGTTTCTCATGACATTTCTAACATTGCCCACAATTATCAACTTTCTAAGTCTTTCTGAGCAGGAGAAATCGCAAAACATAGTAATTTCTTCATTGCCGTCCAAAAACAACGCTTTTTTACACTCCTGTCTCCCTTTCTCTTGGAAACAATGACTTACATCAATTCTTTTACATAATTCTTGTTTCTCATGACATTTCTTACATTGCCCACAATAATCAACTTTCTAAGTCTTTCTGAGCAGGAGAAATCGAAAAACATAGTCATTTCTTCATTGCCGCCCAAAAACAACGCTTTTTTACACTCCTGTCTCCCTTTCTCTTGGAAACAATGACTTACATCAATTATTTTACATAATTCTTGTTTCTCATGACATTTCTAACATTGCCCACAATTATCAACTTTCTAAGTCTTTCTGAGCAAGAGAAATCGCAAAACAGTCATTTCTTCATTGCCGTCCAAAAAGAACGCTTTTTTACACTCCGGTCTCCCTTTCTCTTGGAAACAATGACTTACATCAATTCTTTTACATAATTCTTGTTTCTCATGACATTTCTAACATTTCCCACAATTATCAACTTTCTAAATCTTTCTGAGCAGGAGAAATCGCAAAACCTAGTCATTTCTTCATTGCCGTCCAAAAACAACGCTTTTTTACACTCCTGTCTCCCTTTCTCTTGGAAACAATGACTTACATCAATTCTTTTACATAATTCTTGTTTCTCATGACATTTCTTACATTGCCCACAATTATCAACTTTCTAAGTCTTTCTGAGCAAGAGAAATCGCAAAACAGTCATTTCTTCATTGCCGTCCAAAAACAACGCTTTTTTACACTCCGGTCTCCCTTTCTCTTGGAAACAATGACTTACATCAATTCTTTTACATAATTCTTGTTTCTCATGACATTTCTAACATTGCCCACAATTATCAACTTTCTAAGTCTTTCTGAGCAGGAGAAATCGCAAAACATAGTCATTTCTTCATTGTCGTCCAAAAACAACGCTTTTTTACACTCCTGTCTCCCTTTCTCTTGGAAACAATGACTTACATCAATTCTTTTACATAATTCTTGTTTCTCATGACATTTCTTACATTGCCCACAATTATCAACTTTCTAAGTCTTTCTGAGCAGGAGAAATCGCAAAACATAGTAATTTTTTCATTGCCGTCCAAAAACAACGCTTTTTTACACTCCGGTCTCCCTTTCTCTTGGAAACAATGACTTACATCAATTCTTTTACATAATTCTTGTTTCTCATGACATTTCTAACATTGCCCACAATTATCAACTTTCTAAGTCTTTCTGAGCAGGAGAAATCGCAAAACATAGTCATTTCTTCATTGCCGTCCAAAAACAACGCTTTTTTACACTCCGGTCTCCCTTTCTCTTGGAAACAATGACTTACATCAATTTTTTTACATAATTCTTGTTTCTCATGACATTTCTAACATTGCCCACAATTATCAACTTTCTAAGTCTTTCTGAGCAGGAGAAATCGCAAAACATAGTCATTTCTTCATTGTCGTCCAAAAACAACACTTTTTTACACTCCGGTCTCCCTTTCTCTTGGAAACAATGACTTACATCAATTCTTTTACATAATTCTTGTTTCTCATGACATTTCTAACATTTCCCACAATTATCAACTTTCTAAATCTTTCTGAGCAGGAGAAATCGCAAAACATAGTCATTTCTTCATTGCCGTCCAAAAACAACGCTTTTTACACTCCTGTCTCCCTTTCTCTTGGAAACAATGACTTACATCAATTCTTTTACATAATTCTTGTTTCTCATGACATTTCTAACATTGCCCACAATTATCAACTTTCTAAGTCTTTCTGAGCAGGAGAAATCGCAAAACAGTCATTTCTTCATTGCCGTCCAAAAACAACGCTTTTTTACACTCCGGTCTCCCTTTCTCTTGGAAACAATGACTTACATCAATTCTTTTACATAATTCTTGTTTCTCATGACATTTCTAACATTGCCCACAATTATCAACTTTCTAAGTCTTTCTGAGCAAGAGAAATCGCAAAACAGTCATTTCTTCATTGCCGTCCAAAAACAACGCTTTTTTACACTCCGGTCTCCCTTTCTCTTGGAAACAATGACTTACATCAATTCTTTTACATAATTCTTGTTTCTCATGACATTTCTAACATTGCCCACAATTATCAACTTTCTAAGTCTTTCTGAGCAGGAGAAATCGCAAAACATAGTAATTTCTTCATTGCCGTCCAAAAACAACGCTTTTTTACACTCCTGTCTCCCTTTCTCTTGGAAACAATGACTTACATCAATTCTTTTACATAATTCTTGTTTCTCATGACATTTCTAACATTGCCCACAATTATCAACTTTCTAAGTCTTTCTGAGCAGGAGAAATCGCAAAACATAGTAATTTCTTCATTGCCGTCCAAAAACAACGCTTTTTTACACTCCTGTCTCCCTTTCTCTTGGAAACAATGACTTACATCAATTCTTTTACATAATTCTTGTTTCTCATGACATTTCTTACATTGCCCACAATTATCAACTTTCTAAGTCTTTCTGAGCAGGAGAAATCGCAAAACATAGTCATTTCTTCATTGCCGTCCAAAAACAACGCTTTTTACACTCCTGTCTCCCTTTCTCTTGGAAACAATGACTTACATCAATTCTTTTACATAATTCTTGTTTCTCATGACATTTCTAACATTGCCCACAATTATCAACTTTCTAAGTCTTTCTGAGCAGGAGAAATCGCAAAACAGTCATTTCTTCATTGCCGTCCAAAAACAACGCTTTTTTACACTCCGGTCTCCCTTTCTCTTGGAAACAATGACTTACATCAATTCTTTTACATAATTCTTGTTTCTCATGACATTTCTAACATTGCCCACAATTATCAACTTTCTAAGTCTTTCTGAGCAAGAGAAATCGCAAAACAGTCATTTCTTCATTGCCGTCCAAAAACAACGCTTTTTTACACTCCGGTCTCCCTTTCTCTTGGAAACAATGACTTACATCAATTCTTTTACATAATTCTTGTTTCTCATGACATTTCTAACATTGCCCACAATTATCAACTTTCTAAGTCTTTCTGAGCAGGAGAAATCGCAAAACATAGTAATTTCTTCATTGCCGTCCAAAAACAACGCTTTTTTACACTCCTGTCTCCCTTTCTCTTGGAAACAATGACTTACATCAATTCTTTTACATAATTCTTGTTTCTCATGACATTTCTAACATTGCCCACAATTATCAACTTTCTAAGTCTTTCTGAGCAAGAGAAATCGCAAAACAGTCATTTCTTCATTGCCGTCCAAAAACAACGCTTTTTTACACTCCGGTCTCCCTTTCTCTTGGAAACAATGACTTACATCAATTCTTTTACATAATTCTTGTTTCTCATGACATTTCTAACATTGCCCACAATTATCAACTTTCTAAGTCTTTCTGAGCAGGAGAAATCGCAAAACATAGTAATTTCTTCATTGCCGTCCAAAAACAACGCTTTTTTACACTCCTGTCTCCCTTTCTCTTGGAAACAATGACTTACATCAATTCTTTTACATAATTCTTGTTTCTCATGACATTTCTTACATTGCCCACAATTATCAACTTTCTAAGTCTTTCTGAGCAGGAGAAATCGCAAAACATAGTCATTTCTTCATTGCCGTCCAAAAACAACGCTTTTTTACACTCCGGTCTCCCTTTCTCTTGGAAACAATGACTTACATCAATTCTTTTACATAATTCTTGTTTCTCATGACATTTCTAACATTGCCCACAATTATCAACTTTCTAAGTCTTTCTGAGCAAGAGAAATCGCAAAACAGTCATTTCTTCATTGGCGTCCAAAAACAACGCTTTTTTACACTCCTGTCTCCCTTTCTCTTGGAAACAATGACTTACATCAATTCTTTTACATAATTCTTGTTTCTCATGACATTTCTAACATTGCCCACAATTATCAACTTTCTAAGTCTTTCTGAGCAGGAGAAATCGCAAAACAGTCATTTCTTCATTGCCGTCCAAAAACAACGCTTTTTTACACTCCGGTCTCCCTTTCTCTTGGAAACAATGACTTACATCAATTCTTTTACATAATTCTTGTTTCTCATGACATTTCTAACATTGCCCACAATTATCAACTTTCTAAGTCTTTCTGAGCAGGAGAAATCGCAAAACATAGTAATTTCTTCATTGCCGTCCAAAAACAACGCTTTTTTACACTCCTGTCTCCCTTTCTCTTGGAAACAATGACTTACATCAATTCTTTTACATAATTCTTGTTTCTCATGACATTTCTTACATTGCCCACAATAATCAACTTTCTAAGTCTTTCTGAGCAGGAGAAATCGAAAAACATAGTCATTTCTTCATTGCCGCCCAAAAACAACGCTTTTTTACACTCCTGTCTCCCTTTCTCTTGGAAACAATGACTTACATCAATTATTTTACATAATTCTTGTTTCTCATGACATTTCTAACATTGCCCACAATTATCAACTTTCTAAGTCTTTCTGAGCAAGAGAAATCGCAAAACAGTCATTTCTTCATTGCCGTCCAAAAAGAACGCTTTTTTACACTCCGGTCTCCCTTTCTCTTGGAAACAATGACTTACATCAATTCTTTTACATAATTCTTGTTTCTCATGACATTTCTAACATTTCCCACAATTATCAACTTTCTAAATCTTTCTGAGCAGGAGAAATCGCAAAACCTAGTCATTTCTTCATTGCCGTCCAAAAACAACGCTTTTTTACACTCCTGTCTCCCTTTCTCTTGGAAACAATGACTTACATCAATTCTTTTACATAATTCTTGTTTCTCATGACATTTCTTACATTGCCCACAATTATCAACTTTCTAAGTCTTTCTGAGCAAGAGAAATCGCAAAACAGTCATTTCTTCATTGCCGTCCAAAAACAACGCTTTTTTACACTCCGGTCTCCCTTTCTCTTGGAAACAATGACTTACATCAATTCTTTTACATAATTCTTGTTTCTCATGACATTTCTAACATTGCCCACAATTATCAACTTTCTAAGTCTTTCTGAGCAGGAGAAATCGCAAAACATAGTCATTTCTTCATTGTCGTCCAAAAACAACGCTTTTTTACACTCCTGTCTCCCTTTCTCTTGGAAACAATGACTTACATCAATTCTTTTACATAATTCTTGTTTCTCATGACATTTCTTACATTGCCCACAATTATCAACTTTCTAAGTCTTTCTGAGCAGGAGAAATCGCAAAACATAGTAATTTTTTCATTGCCGTCCAAAAACAACGCTTTTTTACACTCCGGTCTCCCTTTCTCTTGGAAACAATGACTTACATCAATTCTTTTACATAATTCTTGTTTCTCATGACATTTCTAACATTGCCCACAATTATCAACTTTCTAAGTCTTTCTGAGCAGGAGAAATCGCAAAACAGTCATTTCTTCATTGCCGTCCAAAAACAACGCTTTTTTACACTCCGGTCTCCCTTTCTCTTGGAAACAATGACTTACATCAATTCTTTTACATAATTCTTGTTTCTCATGACATTTCTAACATTGCCCACAATTATCAACTTTCTAAGTCTTTCTGAGCAGGAGAAATCGCAAAACATAGTAATTTCTTCATTGCCGTCCAAAAACAACGCTTTTTTACACTCCTGTCTCCCTTTCTCTTGGAAACAATGACTTACATCAATTCTTTTACATAATTCTTGTTTCTCATGACATTTCTAACATTGCCCACAATTATCAACTTTCTAAGTCTTTCTGAGCAGGAGAAATCGCAAAACATAGTAATTTCTTCATTGCCGTCCAAAAACAACGCTTTTTTACACTCCTGTCTCCCTTTCAATTGGAAACAATGACTTACATCAATTCTTTTACATAATTCTTGTTTCTCATGACATTTCTTACATTGCCCACAATTATCAACTTTCTAAGTCTTTCTGAGCAGGAGAAATCGAGAAACATAGTCATTTCTTCATTGCCGCCCAAAAACAACGCTTTTTTACACTCCTGTCTCCCTTTCTCTTGGAAACAATGACTTACATCAATTATTTTACATAATTCTTGTTTCTCATGACATTTCTAACATTGCCCACAATTATCAACTTTCTAAGTCTTTCTGAGCAAGAGAAATCGCAAAACAGTCATTTCTTCATTGCCGTCCAAAAACAACGCTTTTTTACACTCCGGTCTCCCTTTCTCTTGGAAACAATGACTTACATCAATTCTTTTACATAATTCTTGTTTCTCATGACATTTCTAACATTTCCCACAATTATCAACTTTCTAAATCTTTCTGAGCAGGAGAAATCGCAAAACATAGTCATTTCTTCATTGCCGTCCAAAAACAACGCTTTTTTACACTCCTGTCTCCCTTTCTCTTGGAAACAATGACTTACATCAATTCTTTTACATAATTCTTGTTTCTCATGACATTTCTAACATTGCCCACAATTATCAACTTTCTAAGTCTTTCTGAGCAGGAGAAATCGCAAAACAGTCATTTCTTCATTGCCGTCCAAAAACAACGCTTTTTTACACTCCGGTCTCCCTTTCTCTTGGAAACAATGACTTACATCAATTCTTTTACATAATTCTTGTTTCTCATGACATTTCTAACATTGCCCACAATTATCAACTTTCTAAGTCTTTCTGAGCAAGAGAAATCGCAAAACAGTCATTTCTTCATTGCCGTCCAAAAACAACGCTTTTTTACACTCCGGTCTCCCTTTCTCTTGGAAACAATGACTTACATCAATTCTTTTACATAATTCTTGTTTCTCATGACATTTCTAACATTGCCCACAATTATCAACTTTCTAAGTCTTTCTGAGCAGGAGAAATCGCAAAACATAGTAATTTCTTCATTGCCGTCCAAAAACAACGCTTTTTTACACTCCTGTCTCCCTTTCTCTTGGAAACAATGACTTACATCAATTCTTTTACATAATTCTTGTTTCTCATGACATTTCTAACATTGCCCACAATTATCAACTTTCTAAGTCTTTCTGAGCAAGAGAAATCGCAAACAGTCATTTCTTCATTGCCGTCCAAAAACAACGCTTTTTTACACTCCGGTCTCCCTTTCTCTTGGAAACAATGACTTACATCAATTCTTTTACATAATTCTTGTTTCTCATGACATTTCTAACATTGCCCACAATTATCAACTTTCTAAGTCTTTCTGAGCAGGAGAAATCGCAAAACATAGTAATTTCTTCATTGCCGTCCAAAAACAACGCTTTTTTACACTCCTGTCCTCCCTTTCTCTTGGAAACAATGACTTACATCAATTCTTTTACATAATTCTTGTTTCTCATGACATTTCTTACATTGCCCACAATTCTCAACTTTCTAAGTCTTTCTGAGCAGGAGGAAATCGCAAAACATAGTCATTTCTTCATTGCGTCCAAAAACAACGCTTTTTTACACTCCGGTCTCCCTTTCTCTTGGAAACAATGACTTACATCAATTCTTTTACATAATTCTTGTTTCTCATGACATTTCTAACATTGCCCACAATTATCAACTTTCTAAGTCTTTCTGAGCAAGAGAAATCGCAAAACAGTCATTTCTTCATTGGCGTCCAAAAACAACGCTTTTTTTACACTCCTGTCTCCCTTTCTCTTGGAAACAATGACTTACATCAATTCTTTTACATAATTCTTGTTTCTCATGACATTTCTAACATTGCCCACAATTATCAACTTTCTAAGTCTTTCTGAGCAAGAGAAATCGCAAAACAGTCATTTCTTCATTGCCGTCCAAAAACAACGCTTTTTTACACTCCGGTCTCCCTTTCTCTTGGAAACAATGACTTACATCAATTCTTTTACATAATTCTTGTTTCTCATGACATTTCTTACATTGCCCACAATTATCAACTTTCTAAGTATTTCTGAGCAAGAGAAATCGCAAAACAGTCATTTCTTCATTGGCGTCCAAAAACAACGCTTTTTTACACTCCTGTCTCCCTTTCTCTTGAAACAATTACTTACATCAATTCTTTTACATAATTCTTGTTTCTCATGACATTTCTTACATTGCCCACAATTATCAACTTTCTAAGTCTTTCTGAGCAGGAGAAATCGAAAAACATAGTCATTTCTTCATTGCCGCCCCAAAAACAACGCTTTTTTACACTCCTGTCTCCCTTTCTCTTGGAAACAATGACTTACATCAATTATTTTACATAATTCTTGTTTCTCATGACATTTCTAACATTGCCCACAATTATCAACTTTCTAAGTCTTTCTGAGCAAGAGAAATCGCAAAACAGTCATTTCTTCATTGCCGTCCAAAAATAACGCTTTTTTACACTCCGGTCTCCCTTTCTCTTGGAAACAATGACTTACATCAATTCTTTTACATAATTCTTGTTTCTCATGACATTTCTAACATTTCCCACAATTATCAACTTTCTAAGTCTTTCTGAGCAGGAGAAATCGCAAAACATAGTCATTTCTTCATTGCCGTCCAAAAACAACGCTTTTTTACACTCCTGTCTCCCTTTCTCTTGGAAACAATGACTTACATCAATTCTTTTACATAATTCTTGTTTCTCATCACAGTTCTAACATTGCCCACAATTATCAACTTTCTAAGTCTTTCTGAGCAAGAGAAATCGCAAAAGAGTCATTTCCTTATTGCCGTCCAAAAACAACGCTTTTTTACACTCCGATCTCCCTTTCTCTTGGAAACAATGACTTACATCAATTCTTTTACATAATTCTTGTTTCTCATGACATTTCTTACATTGCCCACAATTATCAACTTTCTAAGTCTTTCTGAGCAGGAGAAATCGAAAAACATAGTCATTTCTTCATTGCCGCCCAAAAACAACGCTTTTTTACACTCCTGTCTCCCTTTCTCTTGGAAACAATGACTTACATCAATTATTTTACATAATTCTTGTTTCTCATGACATTTCTAACATTGCCCACAATTATCAACTTTCTAAGTCTTTCTGAGCAAGAGAAATCGCAAAACAGTCATTTCTTCATTGCCGTCCAAAAACAACGCTTTTTTACACTCCGGTCTCCCTTTCTCTTGGAAACAATGACTTACATCAATTCTTTTACATAATTCTTGTTTCTCATGACATTCTAACATTTCCCACAATTATCAACTTTCTAAATCTTTCTGAGCAGGAGAAATCGCAAAACATAGTCATTTCTTCATTGCCGTCCAAAAACAACGCTTTTTACACTCCTGTCTCCCTTTCTCTTGGAAACAATGACTTACATCAATTCTTTTACATAATTCTTGTTTCTCATGACATTTCTTACATTGCCACAATTATCAACTTTCTAAGTCTTTCTGAGCAGGAGAAATCGCAAAACAGTCATTTCTTCATTGCCGTCCAAAAACAACGCTTTTTTACACTCCGGTCTCCCTTTCTCTTGGAAACAATGACTTACATCAATTCTTTTACATAATTCTTGTTTCTCATGACATTTCTAACATTGCCCACAATTATCAACTTTCTAAGTCTTTCTGAGCAAGAGAAATCGCAAAACAGTCATTTCTTCATTGCCGTCCAAAAACAACGCTTTTTTACACTCCGGTCTCCCTTTCTCTTGGAAACAATGACTTACATCAATTCTTTTACATAATTCTTGTTTCTCATGACATTTCTAACATTGCCCACAATTATCAACTTTCTAAGATTTTCTGAGCAGGAGAAATCGCAAAACATAGTAATTTCTTCATTGCCGTCCAAAAACAACGCTTTTTTACACTCCTGTCTCCCTTTCTCTTGGAAACAATGACTTACATCAATTCTTTTACATAATTCTTGTTTCTCATGACATTTCTAACATTGCCCACAATTATCAACTTTCTAAGTCTTTCTGAGCAAGAGAAATCGCAAAACAGTCATTTCTTCATTGCCGTCCAAAAAACAACGCTTTTTTACACTCCGGTCTCCCTTTCTCTTGGAAACAATGACTTACATCAATTCTTTTACATAATTCTTGTTTCTCATGACATTTCTAACATTGCCCACAATTATA